>NW_027479550.1:0-100696 GCF_051014685.1 Ptiloglossa arizonensis
AAAAATGGTAGAGAAGGCAAAAAATTATTCGCAATTCTGCTGCTCCAAACGCTTTAACCAGCATGGCCTAGGGAAAAAATACACATACCGTTGTAATCGGGCGAGTTTCTACCTTCAGATGCAATAGGAATTTTTGGGTTATATCAATCCGTTCGCGAGATATGGGAGTTTGAAGCCAAGAAATGGGAGAGAAGGCAAAAAATTTTTCACAATTCTGCTGCTCCAAACGCTTAACCAGAATAGGCCTAGGGAAAAAAATAGAAAAACCGTTGTAATCGGGCGAGTTTCTACTTTCAGATGCAACAGGAATTTTGGGTTAGGTCAAACCGTTCGCGAGATATGGGGGTTTGAAGCTAAGAAATGGTTGAGAAGACAACAAATTTTTCGCACTTCTGCTGCTCCAAACGCTTAACCAGAATGGCCTAGGGAAAAAATACACATACCGTTATAATCGGGCGAGTTTCTACTTTCAGATGCAATAGGAATTTTTGGGTTAGGTCAATCCGTTCGCGAGATATGGGAGTTTGAAGCCAAGAAATGGTTGAGAAGCCAAAAAATTTTTCGCAATTCTGCTGCTCCAAGCGCTTAACCAGAATGGCCTAGGGAAAAATTACACATACCGTTGTAATCGGGCGTGTTTCTACTTTCAGATGCAATAGGAATTTTTGGGTTAGGTCAATCAGTTCGAGAGATATGGGAGTTTGAAGCTAAGAAATGGTTGAGAAGACAACAAATTTTTCGCACTTCCTGCTGCTCCAAACGCTTAACCAGAATGGCCTCGAGAAAAAAATACACATACCGTTGTAATCGGGCGAGTTTCTACCTTCAGATGCAATAGGAATTTTTGGGTTAGGTCAATCCGTTCGCGAGATATGGGAGTTTGAAGCCAAGAAATGGTAGAGAAGGCAAAAAATTTTTCACAATTCTGCTGCTCCAAACGCTTAACCAGAATGGCCTAGGGAAAAAAATAGAATAACCGTTGTAATCGGGCGAGTTTCTACTTTCAGATGCAACAGGAATTTTTGGGTTAGGTCAATCCGTTCGCGAGATATGGGAGTTTGAAGCTAAGAAATGGTTGAGAAGACAACAAATTTTTTCGCACTTCTGCTGCTTCCAAACGCTTAACCAGAATGGCCTAGGGAAAAAATACACATACCGTTATAATCGGGCGAGTTTCTACCTTTCAGATGCAATAGGAATTTTTGGGTTAGGTCAATCCGTTCGCGAGATATGGGAGTTTGAAGCCAAGAAATGGTTGAGAAGCCAAAAAATTTTTCGCAATTCTGCTGCTCCAAGCGCTTAACCAGAATGGCCTAGGGAAAAATTACACATACCGTTGTAATCGGGCGAGTTTCTACTTTCAGATGCAATAGGAATTTTTGGGTTAGGTCAATCAGTTCGCGAGATATGGGAGTCTTGAAGCTAAGAAATGGTTGAGAAGACAACAAATTTTTCGCACTTCTGCTGCTCCAAACGCTTAACCAGAATGGCCTCGGGAAAAAATACACATACCGTTATAATCGGGCGAGTTTCTACTTTCAGATGCAATAGGAATTTTTGGGTTAGGTCAATCCGTTCGCGAGATATGGGAGTTTGAAATATGGGAGTTTGAAGCCAAGAAATGGTAGAGAAGGCAAAAAATTTTTCACAATTCTGCTGCTCCAAACGCTTAACCAGAATGGCCTAGGGAAAAAATAGAAAAACCCTTGTAATCGGGCGAGTTTCTACTTTCAGATGCAACAGGAATTTTTGGGTTAGGTCAATCCGTTCGCGAGATATGGGAGTTTGAAGCTAAGAAATGGTTGAGAAGACAACAAATTTTTCGCACTTCTGCTGCTCCAAACGCTTAACCAGAATGCCATAGGGAAAAAATACACATACCGTTATAATCGGGCGAGTTTCTACTTTCAGATGCAATAGGAATTTTTGGGTTAGGTCAATCCGTTCGCGAGATATGGGAGTTTGAAGCCAAGAAATGGTTGAGAAGGCAAAAAATTTTTCGCAATTCTGCTGCTCCATACGCTTAACCAGAATGGCCTAGGGAAAAAATACACATACCATTATAATCGGGCGAGTTTCTACTTTCAGATGCAATAGGAATTTTTGGGTTAGGTCAATCCGTTCGCGAGATATGGGAGTTTGAAGCCAAAAAATGGTAGAGAAGGCAAAAAATTTTTCGCACTTCTGCTGCTCCAAACGCTTAACCAGAATGGCCTAGGGAAAAAATAGAAAAACCGTTGTAATCGGGCGAGTTTCTACTTTCAGATGCAACAGGAATTTTTGCGTTAGGTCAATCCGTTCGCGAGATATGGGAGTTTGAAGCCAAAAAATGGTAGAGAAGGCAAAAAATTTTCGCACTTCTGCTGCTCCAAACGCTTAACCAGAATGGCATAGGGAAAAAATACACATACCGTTATAATCGGGCGAGTTTCTACTTTCAGATGCAATAGGAATTTTTGGGTTAGGTCAATCCGTTCGCGAGATATGGGAGTTTGAAGCCAAGAAATGGTAGAGAAGGCAAAAAATTTTTCACAATTCTGCTGCTCCAAACGCTTAACCAGAATGGCCTAGGGAAAAAGTAGAGAAACCGTTGTAATCGGGCGAGTTTCTACTTTCAGATGCAACAGGAATTTTTGGGTTAGGTCAATCCGTTCGCGAGATATGGGAGTTTGAAGCTAAGAAATGGCTGAGAAGACAACAAATTTTTCGCACTTCTGCTGCTCCAAACGCTTAACCAGAATGGCCTAGGGAAAAAATACACATACCGTTACAATCGGGCGAGTTTCTACTTTCAGATGCAATAGGAATTTTTGGGTTAGGTCAATCCGTTCGCGAGATATGGGAGTTTGAAGCCAAGAAATGGTTGAGAAGGCAAAAAATTTTTCGCAATTCTGCTGCTCCAAACGCTTAACCAGAATGGCCTAGGGAAAAAATACACATATCGTTGTAATCGGGCGAGTTTCTACCTTCAGATGCAATAGGAATATTTGGGTTAGGTCAATCCGTTCGCGAGATATGGGAGTTTGAAGCCAAGAAATGGTTGAGAAGGCAACAAATTTTTCGCGCTTCTGCTGCTCCAAACGCTTAACCAGAATGGCCTAGGGAAAAAATAGAAAAACCGTTGTAATCGGGCGAGTTTCTACTTTCAGATGCAACAGGAATTTTTGGGTTAGGTCAATCCGTTCGCGAGATATGGGAGTTTGAGTCTAAGAAATGGTTGAGAAGACAACAAATTTTTCGCACTTCTGCTGCACCAAACCCTTAACCAGAATGGCATAGGAAAAAATACACATACCGTTATAATCGGGCGAGTTTCTACTTTCAGATGCAATAGGAATTTTTGGGTTAGGTCAATCCGTTCGCGAGATATGGGAGTTTGAAGCCAAAAAATGCTAGAGAAGGCAAAAAATGTTTCGCAATTCTGCTGCTCCAAACGCTTAACCAGAATGGCCTAGGGAAAAAATACACATACCGTTGTAATCGGGCGAGTTTCTACCTTCAGATGCAATAGGAATTTTTGGGTTAGGTCAATCCGTTCGCGAGATATGGGAGTTTGAAGCCAAAAAATGGTAGAGAAGGCAAAAAATTTTTCGCAATTCTGCTGCTCCAAACGCTTAACCAGAATGGCCTAGGGAAAAAATACACATACCGTTGTAATCGGGCGAGTTTCTACCTTCAGATGCAATAGGAATTTTTGGGTTAGGTCAATCCGTTCGCGAGATATGGGACTTTGAAGCCAAGAAATGGTAGAGAAGGCAAAAAATTTTTCACAATTCTGCTGCTCCAAACGCTTAACCAGAATGGCCTAGGGAAAAAGTAGAAAAACCGTTGTAATCGGGCGAGTTTCTACTTTCAGATGCAATAGGAATTTTTGGGTTAGGTCAATCCGTTCGCGAGATATGGGAGTTTGAAGCCAAAAAATGGTAGAGAAGGCAAAAAATTTTTCGCAATTCTGCTGCTCCAAACGCTTAACCAGACTGGCCTAGGGAAAAAATACACATACCGCTGTAATCGGGCGAGTTTCTACCTTCAGATGCAATAGGAATTTTTGGGTCAGGTCAATCCGTTCACGAGATATGGGAGTTTGAAGCCAAGAAATGGTAGAGAAGGCAAAAAATTTTTCACAATTCTGCTGCTCCAAACGCTTAACCAGAATGGCCTAGGGAAAAAATAGAAAAACCGTTGTAATCGGGCGAGTTTCTACTTTCAGATGCAACAGGAATTTTTGGGATAGGTCAATCCGTTCGCGAGATATGGGACTTTGAAGCCAAGAAATGGTTGAGAAGGCAACAAATTTTTCGCAATTCTGCTGCTCCAAACGCTTAACGAGAATGGCCTAGGGAAAAATTACACATACCGTTGTAATCGGGCGAGTTTCTACTTTGAGATGCAATAGGAATTTTTGGGTTAATTCAATCCGTTCGCGAGATATGGGAATTTGAAGCCAAGAAATGGTTGAGAAGGCAAAAAATTTTTCGCGCTTCTGCTGCTCCAAACGCTTAACCAGAATGGCCTAGGGAAAAAATAGAAAAACCGTTGTAATCGGGCGAGTTTCTACTTTCAGATGCAACAGGAATTTTTGGGTTAGGTCAATCCGTTCGCGAGATATGGGAGTTTGAGTCTAAGAAATGGTTGAGAAGACAACAAATTTTTCGCACTTCTGCTGCACCAAACCCTTAACCAGAATGGCATAGGGAAAAAATACACATACCGTTATAATCGGGCGAGTTTCTACTTTCAGATGCAATAGGAATTTTTGGGTTAGGTCAATCCGTTCGCGAGATATGGGAGTTTGAAGCCAAAAAATGCTAGAGAAGGCAAAAAATGTTTCGCAATTCTGCTGCTCCAAACGCTTAACCAGAATGGCCTAGGGAAAAAATACACATACCGTTGTAATCGGGCGAGTTTCTACCTTCAGATGCAATAGGAATTTTTGGGTTAGGTCAATCCGTTCGCGAGATATGGGAGTTTGAAGCCAAAAAATGGTAGAGAAGGCAAAAAATTTTTCGCAATTCTGCTGCTCCAAACGCTTAACCAGAATGGCCTAGGGAAAAAATACACATACCGTTGTAATCGGGCGAGTTTCTACCTTCAGATGCAATAGGAATTTTTGGGTTAGGTCAATCCGTTCGCGAGATATGGGACTTTGAAGCCAAGAAATGGTAGAGAAGGCAAAAAATTTTTCACAATTCTGCTGCTCCAAACGCTTAACCAGAATGGCCTAGGGAAAAAGTAGAAAAACCGTTGTAATCGGGCGAGTTTCTACTTTCAGATGCAATAGGAATTTTTGGGTTAGGTCAATCCGTTCGCGAGATATGGGAGTTTGAAGCCAAAAAATGGTAGAGAAGGCAAAAAATTTTTCGCAATTCTGCTGCTCCAAACGCTTAACCAGACTGGCCTAGGGAAAAAATACACATACCGCTGTAATCGGGCGAGTTTCTACCTTCAGATGCAATAGGAATTTTTGGGTCAGGTCAATCCGTTCACGAGATATGGGAGTTTGAAGCCAAGAAATGGTAGAGAAGGCAAAAAATTTTTCACAATTCTGCTGCTCCAAACGCTTAACCAGAATGGCCTAGGGAAAAAATAGAAAAACCGTTGTAATCGGGCGAGTTTCTACTTTCAGATGCAACAGGAATTTTTGGGATAGGTCAATCCGTTCGCGAGATATGGGACTTTGAAGCCAAGAAATGGTTGAGAAGGCAACAAATTTTTCGCAATTCTGCTGCTCCAAACGCTTAACGAGAATGGCCTAGGGAAAAATTACACATACCGTTGTAATCGGGCGAGTTTCTACTTTGAGATGCAATAGGAATTTTTGGGTTAATTCAATCCGTTCGCGAGATATGGGAATTTGAAGCCAAGAAATGGTTGAGAAGGCAAAAAATTTTTCACAATTCTGCTGCTCCAAACGCTTAACCAGAATGGCCTAGGGAAAAAATAGAAAAACCGTTGTAATCGGGCTAGTTTCTACTTTCAGATGCAACAGGAATTTTTGGGTTAGGTCAATCCGTTCGCGAGATATGGGAGTTTGAAGCTAAGAAATGGTTGAGAAGACAACAAATTTTTCGCAATTCTGCTGCTCCAAACGCCTAACCAGACTGGCCTAGGGAAAAAATACACATACCGCTGTAATCGGGCGAGTTTCTACCTTCAGATGCAATAGGAATTTTTGGGTCAGGTCAATCCGTTCACGAGATATGGGAGTTTGAAGCCAAGAAATGGTAGAGAAGGCAAAAAATTTTTCACAATTCTGCTGCTCCAAACGCTTAACCAGAATGGCCTAGGGAAAAAATAGAAAAACCGTTGTAATCGGGCGAGTTTCTACTTTCAGATGCAACAGGAATTTTTGGGATAGGTCAATCCGTTCGCGAGATATGGGACTTTGAAGCCAAGAAATGGTTGAGAAGGCAACAAATTTTTCGCAATTCTGCTGCTCCAAACGCTTAACGAGAATGGCCTAGGGAAAAATTACACATACCGTTGTAATCGGGCGAGTTTCTACTTTGAGATGCAATAGGAATTTTTGGGTTAATTCAATCCGTTCGCGAGATATGGGAATTTGAAGCCAAGAAATGGTTGAGAAGGCAAAAAATTTTTCACAATTCTGCTGCTCCAAACGCTTAACCAGAATGGCCTAGGGAAAAAATAGAAAAACCGTTGTAATCGGGCTAGTTTCTACTTTCAGATGCAACAGGAATTTTTGGGTTAGGTCAATCCGTTCGCGAGATATGGGAGTTTGAAGCTAAGAAATGGTTGAGAAGACAACAAATTTTTCGCACTTCTGCTGCTCCAAACGCTTAACCAGAATGGCCTAGGGAAAAAATACACATACCGTTACAATCGGGCGAGTTTCTACTTTCAGATGCAATAGGAATTTTTGGGTTAGGTCAATCCGTTCGCGAGATATGGGAGTTTGAAGCCAAGAAATGGTTGAGAAGGCAAAAAATTTTTCGCAATTCTGCTGCTCCAAACGCTTAACCAGAATGGCCTAGGGAAAAAATACACATATCGTTGTAATCGGGCGAGTTTCTACCATCAGATGCAATAGGAATATTTGGGTTAGGTCAATCCGTTCGCGAGATATGGGAGTTTGAAGCCAAGAAATGGTAGAGAAGGCAAAAAATTTTTCACAATTCTGCTGCTCCAAAAGCTTAACCAGAATGGCCTAGGGAAAAAATACACATACCGTTGTAATCGGGCGAGTTTCTACTTTCAGATGCAATAGGAATTTTTGGGTTAGGTCAATCCGTTCGCGAGATATGGGACTTTGAAGCCAAGAAATGGTTGAGAAAGCAAAAAATTTTTCGCAATTCTGCTGCTCCAAACGCTTAACCAGAATGGCCTAGGGAAAAATTACACATACCGTTGTAATCGGGCGAGTTTCTACTTTCAGATGCAATAGGAAAATTTGGGTTAGGTCAATCCGTTCGCGAGATATGGGAGTTTGAAGCTAAGAAATGGTTGAGAAGACAACAAATTTTTCGCAATTCTGCTGCTCCAAACGCTTAACCAGAATGGCCTAGGGAAAAAATAGAAAAACCGTTGTAATCGGGCGAGTTTCTACTTTCAGATGCAACAGGAATTTTTGGGTTAGGTCAATCCGTTCGCGAGATATGGGAGTTTGAATCTAAGAAATGGTTGAGAAGACAACAAATTTTTCGCACTTCTGCTGCTCCAAACGCTTAACCAGAATGGCCTAGGGAAAAAATACACATACCGTTATAATCGGGCGAGTTTCTACTTTCAGATGCAATAGGAATTTTTGGGTTAGGCCAATCCGTTCGCGAGATATGGGAGTTTGAAGCCAAGAAATGGTAGAGAAGGCAAAAAATTTTTCACAATTCTGCTGCTCCAAAAGCTTAACCAGAATGGCCTAGGGAAAAAATACACATACCGTTGTAATCGGGCGAGTTTCTACTTTCAGATGCAATAGGAATTTTTGGGTTAGGTCAATCCGTTCGCGAGATATGGGACTTTGAAGCCAAGAAATGGTTGAGAAAGCAAAAAATTTTTCGCAATTCTGCTGCTCCAAACGCTTAACCAGAATGGCCTAGGGAAAAATTACACATACCGTTGTAATCGGGCGAGTTTCTACTTTCAGATGCAATAGGAAAATTTGGGTTAGGTCAATCCGTTCGCGAGATATGGGAGTTTGAAGCTAAGAAATGGTTGAGAAGACAACAAATTTTTCGCAATTCTGCTGCTCCAAACGCTTAACCAGAATGGCCTAGGGAAAAAATAGAAAAACCGTTGTAATCGGGCGAGTTTCTACTTTCAGATGCAACAGGAATTTTTGGGTTAGGTCAATCCGTTCGCGAGATATGGGAGTTTGAATCTAAGAAATGGTTGAGAAGACAACAAATTTTTCGCACTTCTGCTGCTCCAAACGCTTAACCAGAATGGCCTAGGGAAAAAATACACATACCGTTATAATCGGGCGAGTTTCTACTTTCAGATGCAATAGGAATTTTTGGGTTAGGCCAATCCGTTCGCGAGATATGGGAGTTTGAAGCCAAAAAATGGTAGAGAAGGCAAAAAATTTTTCGCGATTCTGCTGCTCCAAACGCTTAACCAGAATGGCCTAGGGAAAAAATACACATACCGTTGTAATCGGGCGAGTTTCTACCTTCATATGCAATAGGAATTTTTGGGTTAGGTCAATCCGTTCGCGAGATATGGGAGTTTGAAGCCAAGAAATGGTAGAGAAGGCAAAAAATTTTTCACAATTCTGCTGCTCCAAACGCTTAACCAGAATGGCCTAGGGAAAAAGTAGAAAAACCGTTGTAATCGGGCGAGTTTCTACTTTCAGATGCAACAGGAATTTTTGGGTTAGGTCAATCCGTTCGCGAGATATGGGAGTTTGAAGCTAAGAAATGGTTGAGAAGACAACAAATTTTTCGCACTTCTGCTGCTCCAAACGCTTAACCAGAATGGCATAGGGAAAAAATACACATACCGTTATAATTGGGCGAGTTTCTACTTTCAGATGCAATAGGAATTTTCGGGTTAGGTCAATCCGTTCGCGAGATATGGGAGCTTGAAGCCAAAAAATGCTAGAGAAGGCAAAAAATTTTTCGCAATTCTGCTGCTCCAAACGCTTAACCAGAATGGCCTAGGGAAAAAATACACATACCGTTGTAATCGGGCGAGTTTCTACCTTCAGATGCAATAGGAATTTTTGGGTTAGGTCAATCCGTTCGCGAGATATGGGAGTTTGAAGCCAACAAATGGTAGAGAAGGCAAAAAATTTTTCACAATTCTGCTGCTCCAAACGCTTAACCAGAATGGCCTAGGGAAAAAATAGAAAAACCGTTGTAATCGGGCGAGTTTCTACTTTCAGATGCAACAGGAATTTTTGGGATAGGTCAATCCGTTCGCGAGATATGGGAGTTTGAATCTAAGAAATGGTTGAGAAGACAACAAATTTTTCGCACTTCTGCTGCTCCAAACGCTTAACCAGAATGGCCTAGGGAAAAAATACACATACCGTTATAATCGGGCGAGTTTCTACTTTCAGATGCAATAGGAATTTTTGGGTTAGGCCAATCCGTTCGCGAGATATGGGAGTTTGAAGCCAAAAAATGGTAGAGAAGGCAAAAAATTTTTCGCGATTCTGCTGCTCCAAACGCTTAACCAGAATGGCCTAGGGAAAAAATACACATACCGTTGTAATCGGGCGAGTTTCTACCTTCATATGCAATAGGAATTTTTGGGTTAGGTCAATCCGTTCGCGAGATATGGGAGTTTGAAGCCAAGAAATGGTAGAGAAGGCAAAAAATTTTTCACAATTCTGCTGCTCCAAACGCTTAACCAGAATGGCCTAGGGAAAAAGTAGAAAAACCGTTGTAATCGGGCGAGTTTCTACTTTCAGATGCAACAGGAATTTTTGGGTTAGGTCAATCCGTTCGCGAGATATGGGAGTTTGAAGCTAAGAAATGGTTGAGAAGACAACAAATTTTTCGCACTTCTGCTGCTCCAAACGCTTAACCAGAATGGCATAGGGAAAAAATACACATACCGTTATAATCGGGCGAGTTTCTACTTTCAGATGCAATAGGAATTTTCGGGTTAGGTCAATCCGTTCGCGAGATATGGGAGCTTGAAGCCAAAAAATGCTAGAGAAGGCAAAAAATTTTTCGCAATTCTGCTGCTCCAAACGCTTAACCAGAATGGCCTAGGGAAAAAATACACATACCGTTGTAATCGGGCGAGTTTCTACCTTCAGATGCAATAGGAATTTTTGGGTTAGGTCAATCCGTTCGCGAGATATGGGAGTTTGAAGCCAAGAAATGGTAGAGAAGGCAAAAAATTTTTCACAATTCTGCTGCTCCAAACGCTTAACCAGAATGGCCTAGGGAAAAAATAGAAAAACCGTTGTAATCGGGCGAGTTTCTACTTTCAGATGCAACAGGAATTTTTGGGATAGGTCAATCCGTTCGCGAGATATGGGAGTTTGAAGCTAAGAAATGGTTGAGAAGACAACAAATTTTTCGTACTTCTGCTGCTCCAAACGCTTAACCAGAATGGCCTAGGGAAAAAATACACATACCGTTATAATCGGGCGAGTTTCTACCTTCAGAGGCAATAGGAATTTTTGGGTTAGGTCAATCCGTTCGCGAGATATGGGAGTTTGAAGCCAAGAAATGGTAGAGAAGGCAAAAAATTTTTCACAATTCTGCTGCTCCAAAAGCTTAACCAGAATGGCCTAGGGAAAAAATACACTTACCGTTATAATCGGGCGAGTTTCTACTTTCAGATGCAATAGGAATTTTTGGGTTAGGTCAATCCGTTCGCGAGATATGGGAGTTTGAAGCCAAAAAATGGTAGAGAAGGCAAAAAATTTTTCGCAATTCTGCTGCTCCAAACGCTTAACCAGAATGGCCTAGGGAAAAAATACACATGCCGTTGTAATCGGGCGAGTTTCTACCTTCAGATGCAATAGGAATTTTTGGGTTAGGTCAATCCGTTCGCGAGATATGGGAGTTTGAAGCCAAGAAATGGTAGAGAAGGCAAAAAATTTTTCACAATTCTGCTGCTCCAAACGCTTAACCAGAATGGCCTAGGGAAAAAATAGAAAAACCGTTGTAATCGGGCGAGTTTCTACTTTCAGATGCAACAAGAATTTTTGGGTTAGGTCAATCCGTTCGCGAGATATGGGAGTTTGAAGCTAAGAAATGGTTGAGAAGACAACAAATTTTTCGCACTTCTGCTGCTCCAAACGCTTAACCAGAATGGCCTAGGGAAAAAATACACATACCGTTATAATCGGGCGAGTTTCTGCTTTCAGATGCAATAGGAATTTTTGGGTTAGGTCAATCCGTTCGCGAGATATGGGAGTTTGAAGCCAAGAAATGGTTGAGAAGGCAAAAAATTTTTCGCAATTCTGCTGCTCCAAACGCTTAACCAGAATGGCCTAGGGAAAAAATACACATACCGTTGTAATCGGGCGAGTTTCTACCTTCAGATGCAATATGAATTTTTGGGTTAGGTCAATCCGTTCGCGAGATATGGGAGTTTGAAGCCAAGAAATGGTAGAGAAGGCAAAAAATTTTTCACAATTCTGCTGCTCCAAAAGCTTAACCAGAATGGCCTAGGGAAAAAATACACATACCGTTATAATCGGGCGAGTTTCTACTTTCAGGTGCAATAGGAATTTTTGGGTTAGGTCAATCCATTCGCGAGATATGGGAGTTTGAAGCCAAAAAATGGTAGAAAAGGCAAAAAATTTTTCGCAATTCTGCTGCTCCAAACGCTTAACCAGAATGGCCTAGGGAAAAAATACACAAACCGTTGTAATCGGGCGAGTTTCTACCTTCAGATGCAATAGGAATTTTTGGGTTATGTCAATCCGTTCGCGAGATATGGGAGTTTGAAGCCAAGAAATGGTAGAGAAGGCAGAAAATTTTTCACAATTCTGCTGCTCCAAACGCTTAACCAGAATGGCCTAGGGAAAAAATAGAAAAACCGTTGTAATGGGGCGAGTTTCTACTTTCAGATGCAACAGGAATTTTTGGGTTATGTCAATCCGTTCGCGAGATATGGGAGTTTGAAGCTAAGAAATGGTTGAGAAGACAACAAATTTTTCGCACTTCTGCTGCTCCAAACGCTTAACCAGAATGGCCTAGGGAAAAAATACACATACCGTTATAATCGGGCGAGTTTCTACTTTCAGATGCAATAGGAATTTTTGGGTTGGGTCAATCCGTTCGCGAGATATGGGAGTTTGAAGCCAAGAAATGGTTGAGAAGACAAAAAATTTTTCGCAATTCTGCTGCTCCAAACGCTTAACCAGAATGGCCTAGGGAAAAAATACACATACCGTTGTAACCGGGCGAGTTTCTACCTTCAGATGCAATATGAATTTTTGGGTTTGGTCAATCCGTTCGCGAGATATGGGAGTTTGAAGCCAAGAAATGGTTGAGAAGGCAAAGAATTTTTCGCAATTCTGCTGCTCCAAACGCTTAACCAGAATGGCCTAGGGAAAAAATACACATACCGTTGTAATCGGGCGAGCTTCTACCTTCAGATGCAATAGGAATTTTTGGGTTAGGTCAATCCGTTCGCGAGATATGGGAGTTTGAAGCCAAGAAATGGTAGAGAAGGCCAAAAATTTTTCACAATTCTGCTGCTCCAAAAGCTTCACCAGAATGGCGTAGGGAGAAAATACACATACCGTTATAATCGGGCGAGTTTCTACTTTCAGATGCAATAGGAATTTTTGGGTTAGGTCAATCCGTTCGCGAGATATGGGAGTTTGAAGCCAAGAAATGGTAGAGACGGCAAAAAATTTTTCACAATTCTGCTGCTCCAAAAGCTTAACCAGAATGGCCTAGGGAAAAAATACACATACCGTTATAATCGGGCGAGTTTCTACCTTCAGATGCAATAGGAATTTTTGGGTTAGGTCAATCCGTTCGCGAGATATGGGAGTTTGAAGCCAAAAAATGGTAGAGAAGGCAAAAAATTTTTCGCAATTCTGCCGCTCCAAACGCTTAACCAGAATGGCCTAGGAAAAAAATACACATACCGTTGTAATCGGGCGAGTTTCTACTTTCAGATGCAACAGGAATTTTTGGGTTAGGTCAATCCGTTCGCGAGATAAGGGAGTTTGAAGCTAAGAAATGGTTGAAAAGACAACAAATTTTTCGCACTTCTGCTGCTCCAAACGCTTAACCAGAATGGCCTAGGGAAAAAATACACATACCGTTATAATCGGGCGAGTTTCTACTTTCAGATGCAATAGGAATTTTTGGGTTAGGTCAATCCGTTCGCGAGATATGGGAGTTTGAAGCCAAGAAATGGTTGAGAAGGCAAAAAATTTTTCGCAATTCTGCTGCTCCAAACGCTTAACCAGAATGGCCTAGGGAAAAAATACACATACCGTTGTAACCGGGCGAGTTTCTACCTTCAGATGCAATAGGAATTTTTGGGTTAGGTCAATCCGTTCGCGAGATATGGGAGTTTGAAGCCAAGAAATGGTAGAGAAGTCAAAAAAATTTTCACAATTCTGCTGCTCCAAAAGCTTAACCAGAATGGCCCAGGGAAAAAATACACATACCGTTGTAATCGGGCGAGTTTCTATTTTCAGATGCAATAGGAATTTTTGGGTTTGGTCAATCCGTTCGCGAGATATGGGAGTTTGAAGCCAAGAAATGGTAGAGAAGGCAAAAAATTTTTCACAATTCTGCTGCTCCAAAAGCTTAACCAGAATGGCCTAGGGAAAAAATACACATACCGTTATAATCGGGCGAGTTTCTACTTTCAGATGCAATAGGAATTTTTGGGTTAGGTCAATCCGTTCGCGAGATATGGGAGTTTGAAGCCAAAAAATGGTAGAGAAGGCAAAAAATTTTTCGCAATTCTGCTGCTCCAAACGCTTAACCAGAATGGCCTGGGGAAAAAATACACATACCGTTGTAATCGGGCGAGTTTCTACCTTCAGATGCAATAGGAATTTTTGGGTTAGGTCAATCCGTTCGCGAGATATGGGAGTTTGAAGCCAAGAAATGGTAGAGAAGGCAAAAAATTTTTCACAATTCTGCTGCTCCAAACGCTTAACCAGAATGGCCTAGGGAAAAAATAGAAAAACCGTTGTAATCGGGCGAGTTTCTACTTTCAGATGCAATAGGAATTTTTGGGTTAGGTCAATCCGTTCGCGAGATATGGGAGTTTGAAGCCAAAAAATGGTAGAGAAGGCAAAAAATTTTTCGCAATTCTGCTGCTCCAAACGCTTAACCAGAATGGCCTAGGGAAAAAATACACATACCGTTGTAATCGGGCGAGTTTCTACCTTCAGATGCAATAGGAATTTTTGGGTTAGGTCAATCCGTTCGCGAGATATGGGAGTTTGAAGCCAAAAAATGGTAGAGAAGGCAAAAAATTTTTCGCAATTCTGCTGCTCCAAACGCTTAACCAGAATGGCCTAGGGAAAAAATACACATACCGTTGTAATCGGGCGAGTATCTACTTTCAGATGCAACAGGAATTTTTGGGTTAGGTCAATCCGTTCGCGAGATATGAGAGTTTGAAGCTAAGAAATGGTTGAGAAGACAACCAATTTTTCGCACTTCTGCTGCTCCAAACGCTTAACCAGAATGGCCTAGGGAAAAAATACACATACCGTTATAATCGGGCGAGTTTCTACTTTCAGATGCAATAGGAATTTTTGGGTTAGGTCAATCCGTTCGCGAGATATGGGAGTTTGAAGCCAAAAAATTGTAGAGAAGGCAAAAAATTTTTCGCAATTCTGCTGCTCCAAACGCTTAACCAGAATGGCCTAGAGAAAAAATACACATGCCGTTGTAATCGGGCGAGTTTCTACCTTCAGATGCAATAGGAATTTTTGGGTTAGGTCAATCCGTTCGCGAGATATGGGAGTTTGAAGCCAAGAAATGGTAGAGAAGGCAAAAAATTTTTCACAATTCTGCTGCTCCAAACGCTTAACCAGATTGGCCTAGGGAAAAAATAGAAAAACCGTTGTAATCGGGCGAGTGTCTACTTTCAGATGCAACAGGAATTTTTGGGATAGGTCAATCCGTTCGCGAGATATGGGAGTTTGAAGCTAAGAAATGGTTGAGAAGACAACAAATTTTTCGCACTTCTGCTGCTCCAAACGCTTAACCAGAATGGCCTAGGGAAAAAATACACATACCGTTATAATCGGGCGAGTTTCTACTTTCAGATGCAATAGGAATTTTTGGGTTAGGTCAATCCGTTCGCGAGATATGGGAGTTTGAAGCCAAGAAATGGTTGAGAAGGCAAAAAATTTTTCGCAATTCTGCCGCTCCAAACGCTTAACCAGAATGGCGTAGGGAAAAAGTACACATATCGTTGTAATCGGGCGAGTTTCTACCTTCAGATGCAATAGGAATTTTTGGGTTAGATCAATCCGTTCGCGAGATATGGGAGTTTGAAGCCAAGAAATGGTAGAGAAGGCAAAAAATTTTTCACAATTCTGCTGCTCCAAAAGCTTAACCAGAATGGCCTAGGGAAAAAATACACATACCGTTGTAATCGGGCGAGTTTCTACTTTCAGATGCAATAGGAATTTTTGGGTTAGGTCAATCCGTTCGCGAGATATGGGACTTTGAAGCCAAGAAATGGTTGAGAAGGCAAAAAATTTTTCGCAATTCTGCTGCTCCAAACGCTTAACCAGAATGTCCTAGGGAAAAATTACACATACCGTTGTAATCGGGCGAGTTTCTACTTTGAGATGCAATAGGAATTTTTGGGTTAGGTCAATCCGTTCGCGAGATATGGGAATTTGAAGCCAAGAAATGTTTGAGAAGGCAAAAAATTTTTCACAATTCTGCTGCTCCAAAAGCTTAACCAGAATGGCCTAGGGAAAAAATAGAAAAACCGTTGTAATCGGGCGAGTTTCTACTTTCAGATGCAATAGGAATTTTTGGGTTAGGTCAATCCGTTCGCGAGATATGGGAATTTGAAGCCAAGAAATGGTTGAGAAGGCAAAAAATTTTTCACAATTCTGCTGCTCCAAACGCTCAACCAGAATGGCCTAGGGAAAAAATACACACACCGTTGTAATCGGGCGAGTTTCTACCTTCAGATGCAATAGGAATTTTTGGGTTAGGTCAATCCGTTCGCGAGATATGGGAGTTTGAAGCCAAGAAATGGTTGAGAAGGCAAAAAATTTTTCGCAATTCTGCTGCTCCAAACGCTCAACCAGAATGGCCTAGGGAAAAAATACACACACCGTTGTAATCGGGCGAGTTTCTACCTTCAGATGCAATATGAATTTTTGGGTTAGGTCAATCCGTTCGCGAGATATGGGAGTTTGAAGCCAAGAAATGGTAGAGAAGGCAAAAAATTTTTCACAATTCTGCTGCTCCAAAAGCTTAACCAGAATGGCCTAGGGAAAAAATACACATACCGTTATAATCGGGCGAGTTTCTACTTTCAGGTGCAATAGGAATTTTTGGGTTAGGTCAATCCGTTCGCGAGATATGGGAGTTTGAAGCTAAAAAATGGTAGAGGAGGCAAAAAACTTTTCGCAATTCTGCTGCTCCAAACGCTTAACCAGAATGGCCTAGGGAAAAAATACACATACCGTTGTAATCGGGCGAGTATCTACTTTCAGATGCAACAGGAATTTTTGGGTTAGGTCAATCCGTTCGCGAGATATGAGAGTTTGAAGCTAAGAAATGGTTGAGAAGACAACCAATTTTTCGCACTTCTGCTGCTCCAAACGCTTAACCAGAATGGCCTAGGGAAAAAATACACATACCGTTATAATCGGGCGAGTTTCTACTTTCAGATGCAATAGGAATTTTTGGGTTAGGTCAATCCGTTCGCGAGATATGGGAGTTTGAAGCCAAAAAATTGTAGAGAAGGCAAAAAATTTTTCGCAATTCTGCTGCTCCAAACGCTTAACCAGAATGGCCTAGAGAAAAAATACACATGCCGTTGTAATCGGGCGAGTTTCTACCTTCAGATGCAATAGGAATTTTTGGGTTAGGTCAATCCGTTCGCGAGATATGGGAGTTTGAAGCCAAGAAATGGTAGAGAAGGCAAAAAATTTTTCACAATTCTGCTGCTCCAAACGCTTAACCAGATTGGCCTAGGGAAAAAATAGAAAAACCGTTGTAATCGGGCGAGTGTCTACTTTCAGATGCAACAGGAATTTTTGGGATAGGTCAATCCGTTCGCGAGATATGGGAGTTTGAAGCTAAGAAATGGTTGAGAAGACAACAAATTTTTCGCACTTCTGCTGCTCCAAACGCTTAACCAGAATGGCCTAGGGAAAAAATACACATACCGTTATAATCGGGCGAGTTTCTACTTTCAGATGCAATAGGAATTTTTGGGTTAGGTCAATCCGTTCGCGAGATATGGGAGTTTGAAGCCAAGAAATGGTTGAGAAGGCAAAAAATTTTTCGCAATTCTGCCGCTCCAAACGCTTAACCAGAATGGCGTAGGGAAAAAGTACACATATCGTTGTAATCGGGCGAGTTTCTACCTTCAGATGCAATAGGAATTTTTGGGTTAGATCAATCCGTTCGCGAGATATGGGAGTTTGAAGCCAAGAAATGGTAGAGAAGGCAAAAAATTTTTCACAATTCTGCTGCTCCAAAAGCTTAACCAGAATGGCCTAGGGAAAAAATACACATACCGTTGTAATCGGGCGAGTTTCTACTTTCAGATGCAATAGGAATTTTTGGGTTAGGTCAATCCGTTCGCGAGATATGGGACTTTGAAGCCAAGAAATGGTTGAGAAGGCAAAAAATTTTTCGCAATTCTGCTGCTCCAAACGCTTAACCAGAATGTCCTAGGGAAAAATTACACATACCGTTGTAATCGGGCGAGTTTCTACTTTGAGATGCAATAGGAATTTTTGGGTTAGGTCAATCCGTTCGCGAGATATGGGAATTTGAAGCCAAGAAATGTTTGAGAAGGCAAAAAATTTTTCACAATTCTGCTGCTCCAAAAGCTTAACCAGAATGGCCTAGGGAAAAAATAGAAAAACCGTTGTAATCGGGCGAGTTTCTACTTTCAGATGCAATAGGAATTTTTGGGTTAGGTCAATCCGTTCGCGAGATATGGGAATTTGAAGCCAAGAAATGGTTGAGAAGGCAAAAAATTTTTCACAATTCTGCTGCTCCAAACGCTCAACCAGAATGGCCTAGGGAAAAAATACACACACCGTTGTAATCGGGCGAGTTTCTACCTTCAGATGCAATAGGAATTTTTGGGTTAGGTCAATCCGTTCGCGAGATATGGGAGTTTGAAGCCAAGAAATGGTTGAGAAGGCAAAAAATTTTTCGCAATTCTGCTGCTCCAAACGCTCAACCAGAATGGCCTAGGGAAAAAATACACACACCGTTGTAATCGGGCGAGTTTCTACCTTCAGATGCAATATGAATTTTTGGGTTAGGTCAATCCGTTCGCGAGATATGGGAGTTTGAAGCCAAGAAATGGTAGAGAAGGCAAAAAATTTTTCACAATTCTGCTGCTCCAAAAGCTTAACCAGAATGGCCTAGGGAAAAAATACACATACCGTTATAATCGGGCGAGTTTCTACTTTCAGGTGCAATAGGAATTTTTGGGTTAGGTCAATCCGTTCGCGAGATATGGGAGTTTGAAGCTAAAAAATGGTAGAGGAGGCAAAAAACTTTTCGCAATTCTGCTGCTCCAAACGCTTAACCAGAATGGCCTAGGGAAAAAATACACATGCCGTTGTAATCGGGCGAGTTTCTACCTTCAGATGCAATAGGAATTTTTGGGTTAGGTCAATCCGTTCGCGAGATATGGGAGTTTGAAGCCAAGAAATGGTAGAGAAGGCAAAAAATTTTTCACAATTCTGCTGCTCCAAACGCTTAACCAGATTGGCCTAGGGAAAAAATAGAAAAACCGTTGTAATCGGGCGAGTTTCTACTTTCAGATGCAACAGGAATTTTTGGGATAGGTCAATCCGCTCGCGAGATATGGGAGTTTGAAGCTAAGAAATGGTTGAGAAGACAACAAATTTTTCGCACTTCTGCTGCTCCAAACGCTTAACCAGAATGGCCTAGGGAAAAAATACACATACCGTTATAATCGGGCGAGTTTCTACTTTCAGATGCAATAGGAATTTTTGGGTTAGGTCAATCCGTTCGCGAGATATGGGAGTTTGAAGCCAAGAAATGGTTGAGAAGGCAAAAAATTTTTCGCAATTCTGCCGCTCCAAACGCTTAACCAGAATGGCCTAGGGAAAAAGTACACTTATCGTTGTAATCGGGCGAGTTTCTACCTTCAGATGCAATAGGAATTTTTGGGTTAGATCAATCCGTTCGCGAGATATGGGAGTTTGAAGCCAAGAAATGGTAGAGAAGGCAAAAAATTTTTCACAATTCTGCTGCTCCAAAAGCTTAACCAGAATGGCCTAGGGAAAAAATACACATACCGTTGTAATCGGGCGAGTTTCTACTTTCAGATGCAATAGGAATTTTTGGGTTAGGTCAATCCGTTCGCGAGATATGGGACTTTGAAGCCAAGAAATGGTTGAGAAGGCAAAAAATTTTTCGCAATTCTGCTGCTCCAAACGCTTAACCAGAATGTCCTAGGGAAAAATTACACATACCGTTGTAATCGGGCGAGTTTCTACTTTGAGATGCAATAGGAATTTTTGGGTTAGTTCAATCCGTTCGCGAGATATGGGAATTTGAAGCCAAGAAATGGTTGAGAAGGCAAAAAATTTTTCACAATTCTGCTGCTCCAAACGCTTAACCAGAATGGCCTAGGGAAAAAATAGAAAAACCGTTGTAATCGGGCGAGTTTCTACTTTCAGATGCAACAGGAATTTTTGGGTTAGGTCAATCCGTTCGCGAGATATGGGAGTTTGAAGCTAAGAAATGGTTGAGAAGACAACAAATTTTTCGCATTTCTGCTGCTCCAAACGCTTAACCAGAATGGCCTAGGGAAAAAATACACATACCGTTATAATCGGGCGAGT
The DNA here is from genome assembly GCF_051014685.1 of Ptiloglossa arizonensis. Classification (NCBI taxonomy): domain Eukaryota; kingdom Metazoa; phylum Arthropoda; class Insecta; order Hymenoptera; family Colletidae; genus Ptiloglossa; species Ptiloglossa arizonensis. Next base: position 19,952 of record NW_027479550.1, read on the forward strand.
TTCTACTCTCAGATGCAATAGGAATTTTTGGGTTAGGTCAATCCGTTCGCGAGATATGGGAGTTTGAAGCCAAAAAATGGTAGAGAAGGCAAAAAATTTTTCACAATTCTGCTGCTCCAAGCGCTTAACCAGAATGGCCTAGGGAAAAAATACACATACCGTTATAATCGGGCTAGTTTCTACCTTCAGATGCAATAGGAATTTTTGGGTTAGGTCAATCCGTTCGCGAGATATGGGAGTTTGAAGCCAAGAAATGGTAGAGAAGGCAAAAAATTTTTCACAATTCTGCTGCTCCAAACGCTTAACCAGAATGGCCTAGGGAAAAAATAGAAAAACCGTTGTAATCGGGCGAGTTTCTACTTTCAGATGCAACAGGAATTTTTGGGTTATGTCAATCCGTTCGCGAGATATGGGAGTTTGAAACTAAGAAATGGTTGAGAAGACAACAAATTTTTCGCACTTCTGCTGCTCCAAACGCTTAACCAGAATGGCCTAGGGAAAAAATACACATACCGTTATAATCGGGCGAGTTTCTACTTTCAGATGCAATAGGAATTTTTGGGTTAGGTCAATCCGTTCGCGAGATATGGGAGTTTGAAGCCAAGAAATGGTTGAGAAGGCAAAAAATTTTTCGCAATTCTGCTGCTCCAAACGCTTAACCAGAATGGCCTAGGGAAAAAATACACATACCGTTGTAACCGGGCGAGTTTCTACTTTCAGATGCAATAGGAATTTTTGGGTTAGGTCAATCCGTTCGCGAGATATGGGAGTTTGAAGCCAAGAAATGGTAGAGAAGGCAAAAAATTTTTCACAATTCTGCTGCTCCAAAAGCTTCACCAGAATGGCCTAGGGAAAAAATACACATACCGTTATAATCGGGCGAGTTTCTACTTTCAGATGCAATAGGAATTTTTGGGTTAGGTCAATCCGTTCGCGAGATATGGGAGTTTGAAGCCAAAAAATGGTAGAGAAGGCAAAAAATTTTTCGCAATTCTGCTGCTCCAAACGCTTAACCAGAATGGCCTAGGGAAAAAATACACATACCGTTGTAACCGGGCGAGTTTCTACCTTCAGATGCAATAGGAATTTTTGGGTTAGGTCAATCCGTTCGCGAGATATGGGAGTTTGAAGCCAAGAAATGGTAGAGAAGGCAACAAATTTTTCGCACTTCTGCTGCTCCAAACGCTTAACCAGAATGGCCTAGGGAAAAAATACACATACCGTTATAATCGGGCGAGTTTCTACTTTCAGATGCAATAGGAATTTTTGGGTTAGGTCAATCCGTTCGCGAGATATGGGAGTTTGAAGCCAAGAAATGGTTGAGAAGGCAAAAAATTTTTCGCAATTCTGCTGCTCCAAACGCTTAACCAGAATGGCCTAGGGAAAAAATACACATACCGTTGTAATCGGGCGAGTTTCTACCTTCAGATGCAATAGGAATTTTTGGGTTAGGTCAATCCGTTCGCGAGATATGGGAGTTTGAAGACACGAAATGGTTGAGAAGGCAAAAAATTTTTCACAATTCTGCTGCTACAATCGCTTAACCAGAATGGCCTAGGGAAAAAATAGAAAAACCGTTGTAATCGGGCGAGTTTCTACTTTCAGATGCAACAGGAATTTTTGGGTTAGGTCAATCCGTTCGCGAGATATGGGAGTTTGAAGCTAAGAAATGGTTGAGAAGACAACAAATTTTTCGCACTTCTGCTGCTCCAAACGCTTAACCAGAATGGCCTAGGGAAAAAATACACATACCGTTATAATCGGGCGAGTTTCTACTTTCAGATGCAATAGGAATTTTTGGGTTAGGTCAATCCGTTCGCGAGATATGGGAGTTTGAAGCCAAGAAATGGTTGAGAAGGCAAAAAATTTTTCGCAATTCTGCTGCTCCAAACGCTTAACCAGAATGGCCTAGGGAAAAAATACACATACCGTTGTAATCGGGCGAGTTTCTACCTTCAGATGCAATATGAATTTTTGGGTTATGTCAATCCGTTCGCGAGATATGGGAGTTTGAAGCCAAAAAATGGTAGAGAAGGCAAAAAATTTTTCGCAATTCTGCTGCTCCAAACGCTTAACCAGAATGGCCTAGGGAAAAAATACACATACCGTTGTAATCGGGCGAGTTTCTACCTTCAGATGCAATAGGAATTTTTGGGTTAGGTAAATCCGTTCGCGAGATATGGGAGTTTGAAGCCAAGAAATGGTAGAGAAGGCAAAAAATTTTTCCCAATTCTGCTGCTCCAAAAGCTTAACCAGAATGGCCTAGGGAAAAAATACACATACCGTTATAATCGGGCGAGTTTCTACTTTCAGATGCAATAGGAATTTTTGGGTTAGGTCAATCCGTTCGCGAGATATGGGAGTTTGAAGCCAAAAAATGGTAGAGAAGGCAAAAAATTTTTCGCAATTCTGCTGCTCCAAACGCTTAACCAGAATGGCCTAGGGAAAAAATACACATACCGTTGTAATCGGGCGAGTTTCTACCTTCAGATGCAATAGGAATTTTTGGGTTAGGTCAATCCGTTCGCGAAATATGGGAGTTTGAAGCCAAGAAATGGTAGAGAAGGCAAAAAATTTTTCACAATTCTGCTGCTCCAAACGCTTAACCAGAATGGCCTAGGGAAAAAATAGAAAACCCGTTGTAATCGGGCGAGTTTCTACTTTCAGATGCAACAGGAATTTTTGGGTTATGTCAATCCGTTCGCGAGATATGGGAGTTTTAAGCTAAGAAATGGTTGAGAAGACAACAAATTTTTCGCAATTCTGCTGCTCCAAACGCTTAACCAGAATGGCCTAGGGAAAAAATACACATACCGTTGTAATCGGGCGAGTTTCTACTTTCAGATGCAATAGGAATTTTTGGGTTTGGTCAATCCATTCGCGAGATATGGGAGTTTGAAGACAAGAAATGGTTGAGAAGGCAAAAAATTTTTCGCAATTCTGCTGCTCCAAACGCTTAACCAGAATGGCCTAGGGAAAAAATACACATACCGTTATAATCGGGCGAGTTTCTACTTTCAGATACAATAGGAATTTTTGGGTTAGGTCAATGCGTTCGCGAGATATGGGAGTTTGAATCCAAAAAATGGTAGAGAAGGCAAAAAATTTTTCGCAATTCTGCTGCTCCAAACTCTTAACCAGAATAGCCTAGGGAAAAAATACACATACCGTTGTAATCGGGCGAGTTTCTACCTTCAGATGCAATAGGAATTTTTGGGTTGGGTCATTCCGTTCGCGAGATATGGGAGTTTGAAGCCAAGAAATGGTAGAGAAGGCAAAAAATTTTTCACAATTCTGCTGCTCCAAAAGCTTAACCAGAATGGCCTAGGGAAAAAATACACTTACCGTTGTAATCGGGCGAGTTTCTACTTTCAGATGCAATAGGAATATTTGGGTTAGGTCAATCCGTTCGCGAGATATGGGACTTTGAAGCCAAGAAATGGTTGAGAAGGCAAAAAATTTTTCGCAATTCTGCTGCCTCAAACGCTTAACCAGAATGACCTAGGGAAAAAATACACATACCGTTGTAATCGGGCGAGTTTCTACTTTCAGATGCAACAGGAATTTTTGGGTTATGTCAATCCGTTCGCGAGATATGGGAGTTTTAAGCTAAGAAATGGTTGAGAAGACAACAAATTTTTCGCACTTCTGCTGCTCCAAACGCTTAACCAGAATGGCCTAGGGAAAAAATACACATACCGTTATAATCGGGCGAGTTTCTACTTTCAGATGCAATAGGAATTTTTGGGTTAGGTCAATCCGTTCGCGAGATATGGGAGTTTGAAGCCAAGAAATGGTTGAGAAGGCAAAAAATTTTTCGCAATTCTGCTGCTCCAAACGCTTAACCAGAATGGCCTAGGGAAAAAATACACATACCGTTGTAACCGGGCGAGTTTCTACCTTCAGATGCAATAGGAATTTTTGGGTTAGGTCAATCCATTCGCGAGATATGGGAGTTTGAAGCCAAGAAATGGTAGAGAAGGCAAAAAATTTTTCACAATTCTGCTGCTCCAAAAGCTTAACCAGAATGGCCTAGGGAAAAAATACACATACCGTTGTAATCGGGCGAGTTTCTACTTTCAGATGCAATAGGAATTTTTGGGTTTGGTCAATCCATTCGCGAGATATGGGAGTTTGAAGCCAAGAAATGGTTGAGAAGGCAAAAAATTTTTCGCAATTCTGCTGCTCCAAACGCTTAACCAGAATGGCCTAGGGAAAAAATACACATACCGTTATAATCGGGCGAGTTTCTACTTTCAGATACAATAGGAATTTTTGGGTTAGGTCAATGCGTTCGCGAGATATGGGAGTTTGAATCCAAAAAATGGTAGAGAAGGCAAAAAATTTTTCGCAATTCTGCTGCTCCAAACTCTTAACCAGAATGGCCTAGGGAAAAAATACACATACCGTTGTAATCGGGCGAGTTTCTACCTTCAGATGCAATAGGAATTTTTGGGTTGGGTCATTCCGTTCGCGAGATATGGGAGTTTGAAGCCAAGAAATGGTAGAGAAGGCAAAAAATTTTTCACAATTCTGCTGCTCCAAAAGCTTAACCAGAATGGCCTAGGGAAAAAATACACTTACCGTTGTAATCGGGCGAGTTTCTACTTTCAGATGCAATAGGAATATTTGGGTTAGGTCAATCCGTTCGCGAGATATGGGACTTTGAAGCCAAGAAATGGTTGAGAAGGCAAAAAATTTTTCGCAATTCTGCTGCTCCAAACGCTTAACCAGAATGACCTAGGGAAAAAATACACATACCGTTGTAATCGGGCGAGTTTCTACTTTCAGATGCAATAGGAATTTTTGGGTTAGTTCAATCCGTTCGCGAGATATGGGACTTTGAAGCCAAGAAATGGTTGAGAAGACAACAAATTTTTCGCACTTCTGCTGCTCCAAACGCTTAACCAGAATGGCCTAGGGAAAAAATACACATACCGTTATAATCGGGCGAGTTTCTACTTTCAGATGCAATAGGAATTTTTGGGTTAGGTCAATCCGTTCGCGAGATATGGGAGTTTGAAGCCAAGAAATGGTTGAGAAGGCAAAAAATTTTTCGCAATTCTGCTGCTCCAAACGCTTAACCAGAATGGCCTAGGGAAAAACTACACATACCGTTGTAATCGGGCGAGTTTCTACCTTCAGATGCAATAGGAATTTTTGGGTTAGGTCAATCCGTTCGCGAGATATGGGAGTTTGAAGCCAAGAAATGGTAGAGAAGGCAAAAAATTTTTCACAATTCTGCTGCTCCAAAAGCTTAACCAGAATGGCCTAGGGAAAAAATACACTTACCGTTGTAATCGGGCGAGTTTCTACTTTCAGATGTAATAGGAATTTTTGGGTTAGGTCAATCCGTTCGCGAGATATGGGACTTTGAAGCCAAGAAATGGTTGAGAAGGCAAAAAATTTTTCGCAATTCTGCTGCTCCAAACGCTTAACCAGAATGACCTAGGGAAGAAATACACATACCGTTGTAATCGGGCGAGTTTCTACTTTCAGATGCAATTGGAATTTTTGGGTTAGGTCAATCCGTTCGCGAGATATGGGACTTTGAAGCCAAGAAATGGTAGAGAAGGAAAAAAATTTTTCACAATTCTGCTGCTCCAAACGCTTAACCAGAATGGCCTAGGGAAAAAATAGAAAAACCGTTGTAATCGGGCGAGTTTCTACTTTCAGATGCAACAGGAATTTTTGGGTTAGTTCAATCCGTTCGCGAGATATGGGACTTTGAAGCCAAGAAATGGTTGAGAAGACAACAAATTTTTCGCACTTCTGCTGCTCCAAACGCTTAACCAGAATGGCCTAGGGAAAAAATACACATACCGTTATAATCGGGCGAGTTTCTACTTTCAGATGCAATAGGAATTTTTGGGTTAGGTCAATCCGTTCGCGAGATATGGGAGTTTGAAGCCAAGAAATGGTTGAGAAGGCAAAAAAATTTTTCACAATTCTGCTGCTCCAAACGCTTAACCAGAATGGCCTAGGGAAAAAATAGAAAAACCGTTGTAATCGGGCGAGTTTCTACTTTCAGATGCAACAGGAATTTTTGGGTTAGGTCAATCCGTTCGCGAGATATGGGAGTTTGAAGCTAAGAAATGGTTGAGAAGACAACAAATTTTTCGCACTTCTGCTGCTCCAAACGCTTAACCAGAATGGCCTAGGGAAAAAATACACACACCGTTATAATCGGGCGAGTTTCTACTTTCAGATGCAATAGGAATTTTTGGGTTAGGTCAATCCGTTCGCGAGATATGGGAGTTTGAAGCCAAAAAATGGTAGAGAAGGCAAAAAATTTTTCGCAATTCTGCTGCTCCAAACGCTTAACCAGAATGGCCTAGGGAAAAAATACACATACCGTTGTAATCGGGCGAGTTTCTACCTTCAGATGCAATAGGAATTTTTGGGTTAGGTCAATCCGTTCGCGAGATATGGGAGTTTGAAGCCAAGAAATGGTAGAGAAGGCAAAAAATTTTTCACAATTCTGCTGCTCCAAACGCTTAACCAGAATGGCCTAGGGAAAAAATAGAAAAACCGTTGTAATCGGGCGAGTTTCTACTTTCAGATGCAATAGGAATTTTTGGGTTAGGTCAATCCGTTCGCGAGATATGGGAGTTTGAAGCTAAGAAATGGTTGAGAAGACAACAAATTTTCGCACTTCTGCTGCTCCAAACGCTTAACCAGAATGGCATAGGGAAAAAATACACATACCGTTATAATCGGGCGAGTTTCTACTTTCAGATGCAATAGGAACTTTTGGGTTAGGTCAATCCGTTCGCGAGATATGGGAGTTTGAAGCCAAGAAATGGTTGAGAAGGCAAAAAATTTTTCGCAATTCTGCTGCTCCAAACGCTTAACCAGAATGGCCTAGGGAAAAAATACACATACCGTTATAATCGGGCGAGTTTCTGCTTTCAGATGCAATAGGAATTTTTGGGTTAGGTCAATCCGTTCGCGAGATATGGGAGTTTGAAGCCAAAAAATGGTAGAGAAGGCAAAAAATTTTTCGCAATTCTGCTGCTCCAAACGCTTAACCAGAATGGCCTAAGGAAAAAATACACATACCGTTGTAATCGGGCGAGTATCTACTTTCAGATGCAACAGGAATTTTTGGGTTAGGTCAATCCGTTCGCGAGATATGAGAGTTTGAAGCTAAGAAATGGTTGAGAAGACAACCAATTTTTCGCACTTCTGCTGCTGCAAACGCTTAACCAGAATGGCCTAGGGGAAAAATACACATACCGTTACAATCGGGCGAGTTTCTACTTTCAGATGCAAGAGGAATTTTTGGGTTAGGTCAATCCGTTCGCGAGATATGGGAGTTTGAAACCAAGAAATGGTTGAGAAGGCAAAAAATTTTTCGCAATTCTGCTGCCCCAAACGCTTAACCAGAATGGCCTAGGGAAAAAATACACATATCGTTGTAATCGGGCGAGGTTCTACCATCAGATGCAATAGGAATATTTGGGTTAGGTCAATCCTTTCGCGAGATATGGGAGTTTGAAGCCAAGAAATGGTAGAGAAGGCAAAAAATTTTTCACAATTCTGCTGCTCCAAAAGCTTAACCAGAATGGCCTAGGGAAAAAATACACATATCGTTGTAATCGGGCGAGTTTCTACTTTCAGATGCAATAGGAATTTTTGGGTTAGGTCAATCCGTTCGCGAGATATGGGACTTTGAAGCCAAGAAATGGTTGAGAAGGCAAAAAATTTTTCGCAATTCTGCTGCTCCAAACGCTTAACCAGAATGGCCTAGGGAAAAATTACACATACCGTTGTAATCGGGCGAGTTTCTACTTTCAGATGCAATAGGAATTTTTGGGTTAGGTCAATCCGTTCGCGAGATATGGGAGTTTGAAGCTAAGAAATGGTTGAGAAGACAACAAATTTTTCGCACTTCTGCTGCTCCAAACGCTTAACCAGAATGGCCTAGGGAAAAAATAGAAAAACCGTTGTAATCGGGCGAGTTTCTACTTTCAGATGCAACAGGAATTTTTGGGTTAGGTCAATCCGTTCGCGAGATATGGGAGTTTGAAGCTAAGAAATGGTAGAGAAGGCAAAAAATTTTTCGCAATTCTGCTGCTCCAAACTCTTAACCAGAATGGCCTAGGGAAAAAATACACATACCGTTGTAATCGGGCGAGATTCTACCTTCAGATGCAATAGGAATTTTTGGGTTGGGTCATTCCGTTCGCGAGATATGGGAGTTTGAAGCCAAGAAATGGTAGAGAAGGCAAAAAATTTTTCACAATTCTGCTGCTCCAAACGCTTAACCAGAATGGCCTAGGGAAGAAATACACATACCGTTGTAATCGGGCGAGTTTCTACTTTCAGATACAATAGGAATATTTGGGTTAGGTCAATCCGTTCGCGAGATATGGGACTTTGAAGCCAAGAAATGGTTGAGAAGGCAAAAAATTTTTCGCAATTCTGCTGCTCCAAACGCTTAACCAGAATGACCTAGGGAAAAAATACACATACCGTTGTAATCGGGCGAGTTTCTACTTTCAGATGCAATAGGAATTTTTGGGTTAGTTCAATCCGTTCGCGAGATATGGGACTTTGAAGCCAAGAAATGGTTGAGAAGACAACAAATTTTTCGCACTTCTGCTGCTCCAAACGCTTAACCAGAATGGCCTAGGGAAAAAATACACATACCGTTGTAATCGGGCGAGTTTCTACCTTCAGATGCAATAGGAATTTTTGGGTTAGGTCAATCCGTTCGCGAGATATGGGAGTTTGAAGCCAAGAAATGGTAGAGAAGGCAAAAAATTTTTCACAATTCTGCAGCTCCAAACTCTTAACCAGAATGGCCTAGGGAAAAAATACACATACCGTTGTAATCGGGCGAGTTTCTACTTTCAGATGCAATAGGAATTTTTGGGTTAGGTCAATCCGTTCGCGAGATATGGGAGTTTGAAGCCAAGAAATGGTAGAGAAGGCAAAAAATTTTTCACAATTCTGCTGCTCCAAAAGCTTAACCAGAATGGCCTAGGGAAAAAATACACATACCTTTGTAATCGGGCGAGTTTCTACTTTCAGATGCAATAGGAATTTTTGGGTTAGGTCAATCCGTTCGCGAGATATGGGAGTTTGAAGCCAAGAAATGGTAGAGAAGGCAAAAAATTTTTCACAATTCTGCTGCTCCAAACGCTTAACCAGAATGGCCTAGGGAAGAAATAGAAAAACCGTTGTAATCGGGCGAGTTTCTACTTTCAGATGCAACAGGGATTTTTGGGTTAGGTCAATCCGTTCGCGAGATATGGGCGTTTGAAGCTAAGAAATGGTTGAGGAGACAACAAATTTTTCGCACTTCTGCTGCTCCAAACGCTTAACCAGAATGGCCTAGGGAAAAAATACACATACCGTTATAATCGGGCGAGTTTCTACTTTCAGATGCAATAGGAATTTTTGGGTTAGGTCAATCCGTTCGCGAGATATGGGAGTTTGAAGCCAAAAAATGGTAGAGAAGGCAAAAAATTTTTCGCAATTCTGCTGCTCCAAACGCTTAACCAGAATGGCCTAGGGAAGAAATACACATACCGTTGTAATCGGGCGAGTTTCTACCTTCAGATGCAATAGGAATTTTTGGGTTAGGTCAATCCGTTCGCGAGATATGGGAGTTTGAAGCCAAGAAATGGTAGAGAAGGCAAAAAATTCTTCACAATTCTGCTGCTCCAAACGCTTAACCAGAATGGCCTAGGGAAAAAATACACATATCGTTGTAATCGGGCGAGTTTCTACCATCAGAAGCAATAGGAATATTTGGGTTAGGTCAATCCTTTCGCGAGATATGGGAGTTTGAAGCCAAGAAATGGTAGAGAAGGCAAAAAATTTTTCGCAATTCTGCTGCTCCAAACGCTTAACCAGAATGGCCTAGGGGAAAAATACACATATCGTTGTAATCGGGCGAGTTTCTACCATCAGATGCAATAGGAATATTTGGGTTAGGTCAATCCTTTCGCGAGATATGGGAGTTTGAAGCCAAGAAATGGTAGAGAAGGCAAAAAATTTTTGACATTTCTGCTGCTCCAAAAGCTTAACCAGAATGGCCTAGGGAAAAAATACACATACCGTTGTAATCCGGCGAGTTTCTACTTTCAAATGCAATAGGAATTTTTGGGTTAGGTCAATCCGTTCGCGAGATATGGGACTTTGAAGCCAAGAAATGGTTGAGAAGGCAAAAAATTTTTCGCAATTCTGCTGCTCCAAACGCTTAACCAGAATGGCCTAGGGAAAAATTACACATACCGTTGTAATCGGGCGAGTTTCTACTTTCAGATGCAATAGGAATTTTTGGGTTAGGTCAATCCGTTCGCGAGATATGGGAGTTTGAAGCCAAGAAATGGTAGAGAAGGCAAAAAATTTTTCACAATTCTGCTGCTCCAAACGCTTAACCAGAATGGCCTAGGGAAAAAGTAGAAAAACCGTTGTAATCGGGCGAGTTTCTACTTTCAGATGCAACACGAATTTTTGGGTTAGGTCAATCCGTTCGCGAGATATGGGAGTTTGAAGCTAAGAAATGGTTGAGCAGACTACAAATTTTTCGCACTTCTGCTGCTCCAAACGCTTAACCAGAATGGCATAGGGAAAAAATACACATACCGTTATAATCGGGCGAGGTTCTACTTTCAGATGCAATAGGAATTTTTGGGTTAGGTCAATCCTTTCGCGAGATATGGGAGTTTGAAGCCAAAAAATGCTAGAGAAGGCAAAAAATTTTTCGCAATTCTGCTGCTCCAAACGCTTAACCAGAATGGCCTAGGGAAAAAATACACATACCGTTGTAATCGGGCGAGTTTCTACCTTCAGATGCAATAGGAATTTTTGGGTTAGGTCAATCCGTTCGCGAGATATGGGAGTTTGAAGCCAAGAAATGGTTGAGAAGGCAAAAAATTTTTCGCAATTCTGCTGCTCCAAACGCTTAACCGGAATGGCCTAGGGAAAAAATACACATATCGTTGTAATCGGGCGAGTTTCTACCTTCAGATGCAATAGGAATTTTTGGGTTAGGTCAATCCGTTCGCGAGATATGGGAGTTTGAAGCCAAGAAATGGTAGAGAAGGCAAAAAATTTTTCACAATTCTGCTGCTCCAAAAGCTTAACAAGAATGGCCTAGGGAAAAAATATACATACCGTTATAATCGGGCGAGTTTCTACTTTCAGATGCAATAGGAATTTTTGGGTTAGGTCAATCCGTTCGCGAGATATGGGAGTTTGAAGCCAAAAAATGGTAGAGAAAGCAAAAAATTTTTCGCAATTCTGCTGCTCCAAACGCTTAACCAGAATGGCCTAGGTAAAAAATACACATACCGTTGTAATCGGGCGAGTTTCTACCTTCAGATGCAATAGGAATTTTTGGGTTAGGTCAATCCGTTCGCGAGATATGGGAGTTTGAAGCCAAGAAATGGTAGAGAAGGCAAAAAATTTTTCACAATTCTGCTGCTCCAAACGCTTAACCAGATTGGCCTAGGGAAAAAATAGAAAAACCGTTGTAATCGGGCGAGTTTCTACTTTCAGATGCAATTGGAATTTTTGGGTTAGGTCAATCCGTTCGCGAGATATGGGAGTTTGAAGCTAAGAAATGGTTGAGAAGACAACAAATTTTTCGCACTTCTGCTGCTCCAAACGCTTAACCAGAATGGCCTAGGGAAAAAATACACACACCGTTATAATCGGGCGAGTTTCTACTTTCAGATGCAATAGGAATTTTTGGGTTAGGTCAATCCGTTCGCGAGATATGGGAGTTTGAAGCCAAAAAATGGTAGAGAAGGCAAAAAATTTTTCGCAATTCTGCTGCTCCAAACGCTTAACCAGAATGGCCTAGGGAAAAAATACACATACCGTTGTAATCGGGCGAGTTTCTACCTTCAGATGCAATAGGAATTTTTGGGTTGGGTCAATCCGTTCGCGAGATATGGGAGTTTGAAGCCAAGAAATGGTAGAGAAGGCAAAAAATTTTTCACAATTCTGCTGCTCCAAACGCTTAACCAGAACGGCATAGGGAAAAAATACACATACCGTTATAATCGGGCGAGTTTCTACTTTCAGATGCAATAGGAATTTTTGGGTTAGGTCAATCCGTTCGCGAGATATGGGAGTTTGAAGCCAAGAAATGGTTGAGAAGGCAAAAAATTTTTCGCAATTCTGCTGCTCCAAACGCTTAACCAGAATGGCCTAGGGAAAAAATACACATACCGTTATAATCGGGCGAGTTTCTACTTTCAGATGCAATAGGAATTTTTGGGTTAGGTCAATCCGTTCGCGAGATATGGGAGTTTGAAACCAAAAAATGGTAGAGAAGGCAAAAAATTTTTCGCAATTCTGCTGCTCCAAACGCTTAACCAGAATGGCCTAAGGAAAAAATACACATACCGTTGTAATCGGGCGAGTATCTACTTTGAGATGCAACAGGAATTTTTGGGTTAGGTCAATCCGTTCGCGAGATATGAGAGTTTGAAGCTAAGAAATGGTTGAGAAGACAACCAATTTTTCGCACTTCTGCTGCTCCAAACGCTTAACCAGAATGGCCTAGGGAAAAAATACACATACCGTTACAATCGGGCGAGTTTCTACTTTCAGATGGAAGAGGAATTTTTGGGTTAGGTCAATCCGTTCGCGAGATATGGGAGTTTGAAACCAAGAAATGGTTGAGAAGGCAAAAAATTTTTCGCAATTCTGCTGCTCCAAACGCTTAACCAGAATGGCCTAGGGAAAAAATACACATATCGTTGTAATCGGGCGAGTTTCTACCATCAGATGCAATAGGAATATTTGGGTTAGGTCAATCCTTTCGCGAGATATGGGAGTTTGAAGCTAAGAAATGGTAGAGAAGGAAAAAAATTTTTCACAATTCTGCTGCTCCAAAAGCTTAACCAGAATGGCCTAGGGAAAAAATACACTTACCGTTGTAATCGGGCGAGTTTCTACTTTCAAATGCAATAGGAATATTTGGGTTAGGTCAATCCGTTCGCGAGATATGGTACTTTGAAGCCAAGAAATGGTTGAGAAGGCAAAAAATTTTTCGCAATTCTGCTGCTCCAAACGCTTAACCAGAATGACCTAGGGAAAAAATACACATATCGTTGTAATCGGGCGAGTTTCTACTTTCAGATGCAATAGGAATTTTTGGGTTAGTTCAATCCGTTCGCGAGATATGGGACTTTGAAGCCAAGAAATGGTTGAGAAGACAACAAATTTTTCGCACTTCTGCTGCTCCAAACGCTTAACCAGAATGGCCTAGGGAAAAAATACACATACCGTTGTAATCGGGCGAGTTTCTACCTTCAGATGCAATAGGAATTTTTGGGTTAGGTCAATCCGTTCGCGAGATATGGGAGTTTGAAGCCAAGAAATGGTAGAGGAGGCAAAAAATTTTTCACAATTCTGCAGCTCCAAACGCTTAACCAGAATGGCCTAGGGAAAAAATACACATACCGTTGTAATCGGGCGAGTTTCTACTTTCAGATGCAATAGGAATTTTTGGGTTAGGTCAATCCGTTCGCGAGATATGGGAGTTTGAAGCCAAGAAATGGTAGAGAAGGCAAAAAATTTTTCACAATTCTGCTGCTCCAAAAGCTTAACCAGAATGGCCTAGGGAAAAAATACACATACCTTTGTAATCGGGCGAGTTTCTACTTTCAGATGCAATAGGAATTTTTGGGTTAGGTCAATCCGTTCGCGAGATATGGGAGTTTGAAGCCAAGAAATGGTAGAGAAGGCAAAAAATTTTTCACAATTCTGCTGCTCCAAACGCTTAACCAGAATGGCCTAGGGAAAAATTACACATACCGTTGTAATCGGGCGAGTTTCTACTTTCAGATGCAATAGGAATTTTTGGGTTAGGTCAATCCGTTCGCGAGATATGGGAGTTTGAAGCTAAGAAATGGTTGAGAAGACAACAAATTTTTCGCACTTCTGCTGCTCCAAACGCTTAACCAGAATGGCCTAGGGAAAAAATAGAAAAACCGTTGTAATCGGGCGAGTTTCTACTTTCAGATGCAACAGGAATTTTTGGGTTAGGTCAATCCGTTCGCGAGATATGGGAGTTTGAAGCTAAGAAATGGTAGAGAAGGAAAAAAATTTTTCACAATTCTGCTGCTCCAAAAGCTTAACCAGAATGGCCTAGGGAAAAAATACACTTACCGTTGTAATCGGGCGAGTTTCTACTTTCAAATGCAATAGGAATATTTGGGTTAGGTCAATCCGTTCGCGAGATATGGTACTTTGAAGCCAAGAAATGGTTGAGAACGCAAAAAATTTTTCGCAATTCTGCTGCTCCAAACGCTTAACCAGAATGACCTAGGGAAAAAATACACATATCGTTGTAATCGGGCGAGTTTCTACTTTCAGATGCAATAGGAATTTTTGGGTTAGTTCAATCCGTTCGCGAGATATGGGACTTTGAAGCCAAGAAATGGTTGAGAAGACAACAAATTTTTCGCACTTCTGCTGCTCCAAACGCTTAACCAGAATGGCCTAGGGAAAAAATACACATACCGTTGTAATCGGGCGAGTTTCTACCTTCAGATGCAATAGGAATTTTTGGGTTAGGTCAATCCGTTCGCGAGATATGGGAGTTTGAAGCCAAGAAATGGTAGAGGAGGCAAAAAATTTTTCACAATTCTGCAGCTCCAAACGCTTAACCAGAATGGCCTAGGGAAAAAATACACATACCGTTGTAATCGGGCGAGTTTCTACTTTCAGATGCAATAGGAATTTTTGGGTTAGGTCAATCCGTTCGCGAGATATGGGAGTTTGAAGCCAAGAAATGGTAGAGAAGGCAAAAAATTTTTCACAATTCTGCTGCTCCAAAAGCTTAACCAGAATGGCCTAGGGAAAAAATACACATACCTTTGTAATCGGGCGAGTTTCTACTTTCAGATGCAATAGGAATTTTTGGGTTAGGTCAATCCGTTCGCGAGATATGGGAGTTTGAAGCCAAGAAATGGTAGAGAAGGCAAAAAATTTTTCACAATTCTGCTGCTCCAAACGCTTAACCAGAATGGCCTAGGGAAGAAATAGAAAAACCGTTGTAATCGGGCAAGTTTCTACTTTCAGATGCAACAGGAATTTTTGGGTTAGGTCAATCCGTTCGCGAGATATGGGAGTTTGAAGCTAAGAAATGGTTGAGAAGACAACAAATTTTTCGCACTTCTGCTGCTCCAAACGCTTAACCAGAATGGCCTAGGGAAAAAATACACATACCGTTATAATCGGGCGAGTTTCTACTTTCAGATGCAATAGGAATTTTTGGGTTAGGTCAATCCGTTCGCGAGATATGGGAGTTTGAAGCCAAAAAATGGTAGAGAAGGCAAAAAATTTTTCGCAATTCTGCTGCTCCAAACGCTTAACCAGAATGGCCTAGGGAAGAAATACACATACCGTTGTAATCGGGCGAGTTTCTACCTTCAGATGCAATAGGAATTTTTGGGTTAGGTCAATCCGTTCGCGAGATATGGGAGTTTGAAGCCAAGAAATGGTAGAGAAGGCAAAAAATTCTTCGCAATTCTGCTGCTCCAAACGCTTAACCAGAATGGCCTAGGGAAAAAATACACATATCGTTGTAATCGGGCGAGTTTCTACCATCAGAAGCAATAGGAATATTTGGGTTAGGTCAATCCTTTCGCGAGATATGGGAGTTTGAAGCCAAGAAATGGTAGAGAAGGCAAAAAATTTTTCGCAATTCTGCTGCTCCAAACGCTTAACCAGAATGGCCTAGGGAAAAAATACACATATCGTTGTAATCGGGCGAGTTTCTACCATCAGATGCAATAGGAATATTTGGGTTAGGTCAATCCTTTCGCGAGATATGGGAGTTTGAAGCCAAGAAATGGTAGAGAAGGCAAAAAATTTTTGACATTTCTGCTGCTCCAAAAGCTTAACCAGAATGGCCTAGGGAAAAAATACACATACCGTTGTAATCGGGCGAGTTTCTACTTTCAGATGCAATAGGAATTTTTGGGTTAGGTCAATCCGTTCGCGAGATATGGGACTTTGAAGCCAAGAAATGGTTGAGAAAGCAAAAAATTTTTCGCAATTCTGCTGCTCCAAACGCTTAACCAGAATGGCCTAGGGAAAAAGGAGAAAAACCGTTGTAATCGGGCGAGTTTCTACTTTCAGATGCAACAGGAATTTTTGGGTTAGGTCAATCCGTTCGCGAGATATGGGAGTTTGAAGCCAAGAAATGGTAGAGAAGGCAAAAAATTTTTCACAAATCTGCTGCTCCAAAAGCTTAACAAGAATGGCCTAGGGAAAAAATATACATACCGTTATAATCGGGCGAGTTTCTACTTTCAGATGCAATAGGAATTTTTGGGTTAGGTCAATCCGTTCGCGAGATATGGGAGTTTGAAGCCAAAAAATGGTAGAGAAGGCAAAAAATTTTTCGCAATTCTGCTGCTCCAAACGCTTAACCAGAATGGCCTAGGTAAAAAATACACATACCGTTGTAAGCGGGCGAGTTTCTACCTTCAGATGCAATAGGAATTTTTGGGTTAGGTCAATCCGTTCGCGAGATATGGGAGTTTGAAGCCAAGAAATGGTAGAGAAGGCAAAAAATTTTTCACAATTCTGCTGCTCCAAACGCTTAACCAGATTGGCCTAGGGAAAAAATAGAAAAACCGTTGTAATCGGGCGAGTTTCTACTTTCAGATGCAACAGGAATTTTTGGTTAGATCAATCCGTTCGCGAGATATGGGAGTTTGAAGCCAAGAAATGGTAGAGAAGGCAAAAAATTTTTCACAATTCTGCTGCTCCAAACGCTTAACCAGAATGGCCTAGGGAAAAAATAGAAAAACCGTTGTAATCGGGCGAGTTTCTACTTTCAGATGCAACAGGAATTTTTGGGTTAGGTCAATCCGTTCGCGAGATATGGGAGTTTGAAGCTAAGAAATGGTAGAGAAGGCAAAAAATTTTTCGCAATTCTGCTGCTCCAAACGCTTAACCAGAATGGCCTAGGGAAAAAATACACATATCGTTGTAATCGGGCGAGTTTCTACCTTCAGATGCAATAGGAATTTTTGGGTTAGGTCAATCCGTTCGCGAGATATGGGAGTTTGAAGCCAAGAAATGGTAGAGAAGGCAAAAAATTTTTCACAATTCTGCTGCTCCAAAAGCTTAACCAGAATGGCCTAGGGAAAAAATATACATACCGTTATAATCGGACGAGTTTCTACTTTCAGATGCAATAGGAATTTTTGGGTTAGGTCAATCCGTTCGCGAGATATGGGACTTTGAAGCCAAGAAATGGTTGAGAAGGCAAAAAATTTTTCGCAATTCTGCTGCTCCAAACGCTTAACCAGAATGGCCTAGGGAAAAATTACACATACCGTTGTAATCGGGCGAGTTTCTACTTTGAGATGCAATAGGAATTTTTGGGTTAGTTCAATCCGTTCGCGAGATATGGGAATTTGAAGCCAAGAAATGGTTGAGAAGGCAAAAAATTTTTCACAATTCTGCTGCTCCAAACGCTTAACCAGAATGGCCTAGGGAAAAAATAGAAGAACCGTTGTAATCGGGCGAGTTTCTACTTTCAGATGCAACAGGAATTTTTGGGTTAGGTCAATCCGTTCGCGAGATATGGGAGTTTGAAGCTAAGAAATGGTAGAGAAGGCAACAAATTTTTCGCAATTCTGCTGCTCCAAACGCGTAACCAGAATGGCCTAGGGAAAAAATACACATACCGTTATAATCGGGCGAGTTTCTACTTTCAGATGCAATAGGAATTTTTGGGTTAGGTCAATCCGTTCGCGAGATATGGGAGTTTGAAGCCAAAAAATGGTAGAGAAGGCAAAAAATTTTTCGCAATTCTGCTGCTCCAAACGCTTAACCAGAATGGCCTAGGGAAGAAATACACATACCGTTGTAATCGGGCGAGTTTCTACCTTCAGATGCAATAGGAATTTTTGGGTTAGGTCAATCCGTTCGCGAGATATGGGAGTTTGAAGCCAAGAAATGGTAGAGAAGGCAAAAAATTCTTCACAATTCTGCTGCTCCAAACGCTTAACCAGAATGGCCTAGGGAAAAAATACACATATCGTTGTAATCGGGCGAGTTTCTACCATCAGAAGCAATAGGAATATTTGGGTTAGGTCAATCCTTTCGCGAGATATGGGAGTTTGGAGCCAAGAAATGGTAGAGAAGGCAAAAAATTTTTCGCAATTCTGCTGCTCCAAACGCTTAACCAGAATGGCCTAGGGAAAAAATACACATATCGTTGTAATCGGGCGAGTTTCTACCATCAGATGCAATAGGAATATTTGGGTTAGGTCAATCCTTTCGCGAGATATGGGAGTTTGAAGCCAAGAAATGGTAGAGAAGGCAAAAAATTTTTGACATTTCTGCTGCTCCAAAAGCTTAACCAGAATGGCCTAGGGAAAAAATACACATACCGTTGTAATCGGGCGAGTTTCTACTTTCAGATGCAATAGGAATTTTTGGGTTAGGTCAATCCGTTCGCGAGATATGGGACTTTGAAGCCAAGAAATGGTTGAGAAAGCAAAAAATTTTTCGCAATTCTGCTGCTCCAAACGCTTAACCAGAATGGCCTAGGGAAAAAGTAGAAAAACCGTTGTAATCGGGCGAGTTTCTACTTTCAGATGCAACAGGAATTTTTGGGTTAGGTCAATCCGTTCGCGAGATATGGGAGTTTGAAGCCAAGAAATGGTAGAGAAGGCAAAAAATTTTTCACAATTCTGCTGCTCCAAAAGCTTAACAAGAATGGCCTAGGGAAAAAATATACATACCGTTATAATCGGGCGAGTTTCTACTTTCAGATGCAATAGGAATTTTTGGGTTAGGTCAATCCGTTCGCGAGATATGGGAGTTTGAAGCCAAAAAATGGTAGAGAAGGCAAAAAATTTTTCGCAATTCTGCTGCTCCAAACGCTTAACCAGAATGGCCTAGGTAAAAAATACACATACCGTTGTAATCGGGCGAGTTTCTACCTTCAGATGCAATAGGAATTTTTGGGTTAGGTCAATCCGTTCGCGAGATATGGGAGTTTGAAGCCAAGAAATGGTAGAGAAGGCAAAAAATTTTTCACAATTCTGCTGCTCCAAACGCTTAACCAGATTGGCCTAGGGAAAAAATAGAAAAACCGTTGTAATCGGGCGAGTTTCTACTTTCAGATGCAACAGGAATTTTTGGGTTAGATCAATCCGTTCGCGAGATATGGGAGTTTGAAGCCAAGAAATGGTAGAGAAGGCAAAAAATTTTTCACAATTCTGCTGCTCCAAACGCTTAACCAGAATGGCCTAGGGAAAAAATAGAAAAACCGTTGTAATCGGGCGAGTTTCTACTTTCAGATGCAACAGGAATTTTTGGGTTAGGTCAATCCGTTCGCGAGATATGGGACTTTGAAGCCAAGAAATGGTTGAGAAGGCAAAAAATTTTTCACAATTCTGCTGCTCCAAACGCTTAACCAGAATGGCCTAGGGAAAAAATAGAAGAACCGTTGTAATCGGGCGAGTTTCTACTTTCAGATGCAACAGGAATTTTTGGGTTAGGTCAATCCGTTCGCGAGATATGGGAGTTTGAAGCTAAGAAATGGTAGAGAAGGCAACAAATTTTTCGCAATTCTGCTGCTCCAAACGCGTAACCAGAATGGCCTAGGGAAAAAATACACATACCGTTATAATCGGGCGAGTTTCTACTTTCAGATGCAATAGGAATTTTTGGGTTAGGTCAATCCGTTCGCGAGATATGGGAGTTTGAAGCCAAGAAATGGTTGAGAAGGCAAAAAATTTTTCGCAATTCTGCTGCTCCAAACGCTTAACCAGAATGGCCTAGGGAAAAAATACACATACCGTTGTAACCGGGCGAGTTTCTACCTTCATATGCAATAGGAATTTTTGGGTTAGGTCAATCCGTTCGCGAGATATGGGAGTTTGAAGCCAAGAAATGGTAGAGAAGGCAACAATTTTTTCGCACTTCTGCTGCTCCAAACGCTTAACCAGAATGGCCTAGGGAAAAAATACACATACCGTTATAATCGGGCGAGTTTCTACTTTCAGATGCAATAGGAATTTTTGGGTTAGGTCAATCCGTTTGCGAGATATGGGAGTTTGAAGCCAAGAAATGGTTGAGAAGGCAAAAAATTTTTCGCAATTCTGCTGCTCCAAACGCTTAACCAGAATGGCCTAGGGAAAAAATACACATACCGTTGTAATCGGGCGAGTTTCTACCTTCAGATGCAATAGGAATTTTTGGGTTAGGTCAATCCGTTCGCGAGATATGGGAGTTTGAAGACACGAAATGGTTGAGAAGGCAAAAAATTTTTCACAATTCTGCTGCTACAATCGCTTAACCAGAATGGCCTAGGGAAAAAATAGAAAAACCGTTGTAATCGGGCGAGTTTCTACTTTCAGATGCAACAGGAATTTTTGGGTTAGGTCAATCCGTTCGCGAGATATGGGAGTTTGAAGCTAAGAAATGGTTGAGAAGACAACAAATTTTTCGCACTTCTGCTGCTCCAAACGCTTAACCAGAATGGCCTAGGGAAAAAATACACATACCGTTATAATCGGGCGAGTTTCTACTTTCAGATGCGATAGGAATTTTTGGGTTAGGTCAATCCGTTCGCGAGATATGGGAGTTTGAAGCCAAGAAATGGTTGAGAAGGCAAAAAATTTTTCGCAATTCTGCTGCTCCAAACGCTTAACCAGAATGGCCTAGGGAAAAAATACACATACCGTTGTAATCGGGCGAGTTTCTACCTTCAGATGCAATATGAATTTTTGGGTTAGGTCAATCCGTTCGCGAGATATGGGAGTTTGAAGCCAAGAAATGGTAGAGACGGCAAAAAATTTTTCACAATTCTGCTGCTCCAAAAGCTTAACCAGAATGGCCTAGGGAAAAAATAGAAAACCCGTTGTAATCGGGCGAGTTTCTACTTTCAGATGCTACAGGAATTTTTGAGTTATGTCAATCCGTTCGCGAGATATGGGAGTTTTAAGCTAAGAAATGGTTGAGAAGACAACAAATTTTTCGCACTTCTGCTGCTCCAAACGCTTAACCAGAATGGCCTAGGGAAAAAATACACATACCGTTATAATCGGGCGAGTTTCTACTTTCAGATGCAATAGGAATTTTTGGGTTAGGTCAATCCGTTCGCGAGATATGGGAGTTTGAAGCCAAGAAATGGTTGAGAAGGCAAAAAATTTTTCGCAATTCTGCTGTCTCCAAACGCTTAACCAGAATGGCCTAGGGAAAAAATACACATACCGTTGTAACCGGGCGAGTTTCTACCTTCAGATGCAATAGGAATTTTTGGGTTAGGTCAATCCATTCGCGAGATATGGGAGTTTGAAGCCAAGAAATGGTAGAGAAGGCAAAAAATTTTTCACAATTCTGCTGCTCCAAAAGCTTAACCAGAATGGCCTAGGGAAAAAATACACATACCGTTGTAATCGGGCGAGTTTCTACTTTCAGATGCAATAGGAATTTTTGGGTTAGGTCAATCCGTTCGCGAGATATGGGACTTTGAAGCCAAGAAATGGTTGAGAAGGCAAAAAATTTTTCGCAATTCTGCTGCTCCAAACGCTTAACCAGAATGGCCTAGGGAAAAAATACACATACCGTTGTAACCGGGCGAGTTTCTACCTTCAGATGCAATAGGAATTTTTGGGTTAGGTCAATCCATTCGCGAGATATGGGAGTTTGAAGCCAAGAAATGGTAGAGAAGGCAAAAAATTTTTCACAATTCTGCTGCTCCAAAAGCTTAACCAGAATGGCCTAGGGAAAAAATACACATACCGTTGTAATCGGGCGAGTTTCTACTTTCAGATGCAATAGGAATTTTTGGGTTTGGTCAATCCATTCGCGAGATATGGGAGTTTGAAGCCAAGAAATGGTTGAGAAGGCAAAAAATTTTTCGTCGCAATTCTGCTGCTCCAAACGCTTAACCAGAATGGCCTAGGGAAAAAATACACATACCGTTATAATCGGGCGAGTTTCTACTTTCAGATACAATAGGAATTTTTGGGTTAGGTCAATGCGTTCGCGAGATATGGGAGTTTGAATCCAAAAAATGGTAGAGAAGGCAAAAAATTTTTCGCAATTCTGCTGCTCCAAACTCTTAACCAGAATGGCCTAGGGAAAAAATACACATACCGTTGTAATCGGGCGAGTTTCTACCTTCAGATGCAATAGGAATTTTTGGGTTGGGTCATTCCGTTCGCGAGATATGGGAGTTTGAAGCCAAGAAATGGTAGAGAAGGCAAAAAATTTTTCACAATTCTGCTGCTCCAAAAGCTTAACCAGAATGGCCTAGGGAAAAAATACACTTACCGTTGTAATCGGGCGAGTTTCTACTTTCAGATGCAATAGGAATATTTGGGTTAGGTCAATCCGTTCGCGAGATATGGGACTTTGAAGCCAAGAAATGGTTGAGAAGGCAAAAAATTTTTCGCAATTCTGCTGCTCCAAACGCTTAACCAGAATGACCTAGGGAAAAAATACACATACCGTTGTAATCGGGCGAGTTTCTACTTTCAGATGCAATAGGAATTTTTGGGTTAGTTCAATCCGTTCGCGAGATATGGGACTTTGAAGCCAAGAAATGGTTGAGAAGACAACAAATTTTTCGCACTTCTGCTGCTCCAAACGCTTAACCAGAATGGCCTAGGGAAAAAATACACATACCGTTATAATCGGGCGAGTTTCTACTTTCAGATGCAATAGGAATTTTTGGGTTAGGTCAATCCGTTCGCGAGATATGGGACTTTGAAGCCAAGAAATGGTTGAGAAGGCAAAAAATTTTTCGCAATTCTGCTGCTCCAAACGCTTAACCAGAATGGCCTAGGGAAAAATTACACATACCGTTGTAATCGGGCGAGTTTCTACTTTGAGATGCAATAGGAATTTTTGGGTTAGTTCAATCCGTTCGCGAGATATGGGAATTTGAAGCCAAGAAATGGTTGAGAAGGCAAAAAATTTTTCACAATTCTGCTGCTCCAAACGCTTAACCAGAATGGCCTAGGGAAAAAATAGAAGAACCGTTGTAATCGGGCGAGTTTCTACTTTCAGATGCAACAGGAATTTTTGGGTTAGGTCAATCCGTTCGCGAGATATGGGAGTTTGAAGCTAAGAAATGGTAGAGAAGGCAACAAATTTTTCGCAATTCTGCTGCTCCAAACGCGTAACCAGAATGGCCTAGGGAAAAAATACACATACCGTTATAATCGGGCGAGTTTCTACTTTCAGATGCAATAGGAATTTTTGGGTTAGGTCAATCCGTTCGCGAGATATGGGAGTTTGAAGCCAAGAAATGGTTGAGAAGGCAAAAAATTTTTCGCAATTCTGCTGCTCCAAACGCTTAACCAGAATGGCCTAGGGAAAAAATACACATACCGTTGTAACCGGGCGAGTTTCTACCTTCATATGCAATAGGAATTTTTGGGTTAGGTCAATCCGTTCGCGAGATATGGGAGTTTGAAGCCAAGAAATGGTAGAGAAGGCAACAATTTTTTCGCACTTCTGCTGCTCCAAACGCTTAACCAGAATGGCCTAGGGAAAAAATACACATACCGTTATAATCGGGCGAGTTTCTACTTTCAGATGCAATAGGAATTTTTGGGTTAGGTCAATCCGTTTGCGAGATATGGGAGTTTGAAGCCAAGAAATGGTTGAGAAGGCAAAAAATTTTTCGCAATTCTGCTGCTCCAAACGCTTAACCAGAATGGCCTAGGGAAAAAATACACATACCGTTGTAATCGGGCGAGTTTCTACCTTCAGATGCAATAGGAATTTTTGGGTTAGGTCAATCCGTTCGCGAGATATGGGAGTTTGAAGACACGAAATGGTTGAGAAGGCAAAAAATTTTTCACAATTCTGCTGCTACAATCGCTTAACCAGAATGGCCTAGGGAAAAAATAGAAAAACCGTTGTAATCGGGCGAGTTTCTACTTTCAGATGCAACAGGAATTTTTGGGTTAGGTCAATCCGTTCGCGAGATATGGGAGTTTGAAGCTAAGAAATGGTTGAGAAGACAACAAATTTTTCGCACTTCTGCTGCTCCAAACGCTTAACCAGAATGGCCTAGGGAAAAAATACACATACCGTTATAATCGGGCGAGTTTCTACTTTCAGATGCGATAGGAATTTTTGGGTTAGGTCAATCCGTTCGCGAGATATGGGAGTTTGAAGCCAAGAAATGGTTGAGAAGGCAAAAAATTTTTCGCAATTCTGCTGCTCCAAACGCTTAACCAGAATGGCCTAGGGAAAAAATACACATACCGTTGTAATCGGGCGAGTTTCTACCTTCAGATGCAATATGAATTTTTGGGTTAGGTCAATCCGTTCGCGAGATATGGGAGTTTGAAGCCAAGAAATGGTAGAGACGGCAAAAAATTTTTCACAATTCTGCTGCTCCAAAAGCTTAACCAGAATGGCCTAGGGAAAAAATACACATACCGTTATAATCGGGCGAGTTTCTACTTTCAGATGCAATAGGAATTTTTGGGTTAGGTCAATCCGTTCGCGAGATATGGGAGTTTGAAGCCAAGAAATGGTTGAGAAGGCAAAAAATTTTTCGCAATTCTGCTGTCTCCAAACGCTTAACCAGAATGGCCTAGGGAAAAAATACACATACCGTTGTAACCGGGCGAGTTTCTACCTTCAGATGCAATAGGAATTTTTGGGTTAGGTCAATCCATTCGCGAGATATGGGAGTTTGAAGCCAAGAAATGGTAGAGAAGGCAAAAAATTTTTCACAATTCTGCTGCTCCAAAAGCTTAACCAGAATGGCCTAGGGAAAAAATACACATACCGTTGTAATCGGGCGAGTTTCTACTTTCAGATGCAATAGGAATTTTTGGGTTAGGTCAATCCGTTCGCGAGATATGGGAGTTTGAAGCCAAGAAATGGTTGAGAAGGCAAAAAATTTTTCGCAATTCTGCTGCTCCAAACGCTTAACCAGAATGGCCTAGGGAAAAAATACACATACCGTTGTAACCGGGCGAGTTTCTACCTTCAGATGCAATAGGAATTTTTGGGTTAGGTCAATCCATTCGCGAGATATGGGAGTTTGAAGCCAAGAAATGGTAGAGAAGGCAAAAAATTTTTCACAATTCTGCTGCTCCAAAAGCTTAACCAGAATGGCCTAGGGAAAAAATACACATACCGTTGTAATCGGGCGAGTTTCTACTTTCAGATGCAATAGGAATTTTTGGGTTTGGTCAATCCATTCGCGAGATATGGGAGTTTGAAGCCAAGAAATGGTTGAGAAGGCAAAAAATTTTTCGTCGCAATTCTGCTGCTCCAAACGCTTAACCAGAATGGCCTAGGGAAAAAATACACATACCGTTATAATCGGGCGAGTTTCTACTTTCAGATACAATAGGAATTTTTGGGTTAGGTCAATGCGTTCGCGAGATATGGGAGTTTGAATCCAAAAAATGGTAGAGAAGGCAAAAAATTTTTCGCAATTCTGCTGCTCCAAACTCTTAACCAGAATGGCCTAGGGAAAAAATACACATACCGTTGTAATCGGGCGAGTTTCTACCTTCAGATGCAATAGGAATTTTTGGGTTGGGTCATTCCGTTCGCGAGATATGGGAGTTTGAAGCCAAGAAATGGTAGAGAAGGCAAAAAATTTTTCACAATTCTGCTGCTCCAAAAGCTTAACCAGAATGGCCTAGGGAAAAAATACACTTACCGTTGTAATCGGGCGAGTTTCTACTTTCAGATGCAATAGGAATATTTGGGTTAGGTCAATCCGTTCGCGAGATATGGGACTTTGAAGCCAAGAAATGGTTGAGAAGGCAAAAAATTTTTCGCAATTCTGCTGCTCCAAACGCTTAACCAGAATGACCTAGGGAAAAAATACACATACCGTTGTAATCGGGCGAGTTTCTACTTTCAGATGCAATAGGAATTTTTGGGTTAGTTCAATCCGTTCGCGAGATATGGGACTTTGAAGCCAAGAAATGGTTGAGAAGACAACAAATTTTTCGCACTTCTGCTGCTCCAAACGCTTAACCAGAATGGCCTAGGGAAAAAATACACATACCGTTATAATCGGGCGAGTTTCTACTTTCAGATGCAATAGGAATTTTTGGGTTAGGTCAATCCGTTCGCGAGATATGGGAGTTTGAAGCCAAGAAATGGTTGAGAAGGCAAAAAATTTTTCGCAATTCTGCTGCTCCAAACGCTTAACCAGAATGGCCTAGGGAAAAACTACACATACCGTTGTAATCGGGCGAGTTTCTACCTTCAGATGCAATAGGAATTTTTGGGTTAGGTCAATCCGTTCGCGAGATATGGGAGTTTGAAGCCAAGAAATGGTAGAGAAGGCAAAAAATTTTTCACAATTCTGCTGCTCCAAAAGCTTAACCAGAATGGCCTAGGGAAAAAATACACTTACCGTTGTAATCGGGCGAGTTTCTACTTTCAGATGTAATAGGAATTTTTGGGTTAGGTCAATCCGTTCGCGAGATATGGGACTTTGAAGCCAAGAAATGGTTGAGAAGGCAAAAAATTTTTCGCAATTCTGCTGCTCCAAACGCTTAACCAGAATGACCTAGGGAAAAAATACACATACCGTTGTAATCGGGCGAGTTTCTACTTTCAGATGCAATTGGAATTTTTGGGTTAGGTCAATCCGTTCGCGAGATATGGGAGTTTGAAGCCAAGAAATGGTAGAGAAGGCAAAAAATTTTTCACAATTCTGCTGCTCCAAAAGCTTAACCAGAATGGCCTAGGGAAAAAATACACATACCTTTGTAATCGGGCGAGTTTCTACTTTCAGATGCAATAGGAATTTTTGTGTTAGGTCAATCCGTTCGCGAGATATGGGAGTTTGAAGCCAAGAAATGGTAGAGAAGGCAAAAAATTTTTCACAATTCTGCTGCTCCAAACGCTTAACCAGAATGGCCTAGGGAAAAAATACACATACCGTTATAATCGGGCGAGTTTCTACTTTCAGATGCAATAGGAATTTTTGGGTTAGGTCAATCCGTTCGCGAGATATGGGAGTTTGAAGCCAAAAAATGGTAGAGAAGGCAAAAAATTTTACGCAATTCTGCTGCTCCAAACGCTTAACCAGAATGGCCTAGGGAAAAAATACACATACCGTTGTAATCGGGCGAGTTTCTACCTTCAGATGCAATAGGAATTTTTGGGTTAGGTCAATCCGTTCGCGAGATATGGGAGTTTGAAGCCAAGAAATGGTAGAGAAGGCAAAAAATTTTTCACAATTCTGCTGCTCCAAACGCTTAACCAGAATGGCCTAGGGAAAAAATAGAAAAACCGTTGTAAGTGGGCGAGTTTCTACTTTCAGATGCAACAGGAATTTTTGGGTTAGGTCAATCCGTTCGCGAGATATGGGAGTTTGAAGCTAAGAAATGGTTGAGAAGACAACAAATTTTTCGCACTTCTGCTGCTCCAAACGCTTAACCAGAATGGCATAGGGAAAAAATACACATACCGTTATAATCGGGCGAGTTTCTACTTTCAGATGCAATAGGAATTTTTGGGTTAGGTCAATCCGTTCGCGAGATATGGGAGTTTGAAGCCAAGAAATGGTTGAGAAGGCAAAAAATTTTTCGCAATTCTGCTGCTCCAAACGCTTAACCAGAATGGCCTAGGGAAAAAATACACATACCGTTGTAATCGGGCGAGTATCTACTTTCAGATGCAACAGGAATTTTTGGGTTAGGTCAATCCGTTCGCGAGATATGAGAGTTTGAAGCTAAGAAATGGTTGAGAAGACAACCAATTTTTCGCACTTCTGCTGCTCCAAACGCTTAACCAGAATGGCCTAGGGAAAAAATACACATACCGTTATAATCGGGCGAGTTTCTACTTTCAGATGCAATAGGAATTTTTGGGTTAGGTCAATCCGTTCGCGGGATATGGGAGTTTGAAGCCAAAAAATGGTAGAGAAGGCAAAAAATTTTTCGCAATTCTGCTGCTCCAAACGCTTAACCAGAATGGCCTAGGGAAAAATAGAAAAACCGTTGTAATCGGGCGAGTTTCTACTTTCAGATGCAACAGGAATTTTTGGGTTAGGTCAATCCGTTCGCGAGATATGGGAGTTTGAAGCTAAGAAATGGTTGAG
The DNA here is from genome assembly GCF_051014685.1 of Ptiloglossa arizonensis. Lineage (NCBI taxonomy): Eukaryota > Metazoa > Arthropoda > Insecta > Hymenoptera > Colletidae > Ptiloglossa > Ptiloglossa arizonensis. Next base: position 48,009 of record NW_027479550.1, read on the forward strand.
AAGACAACAAATTTTTCGCACTTCTGCTGCTCCAAACGCTTAATCAGAATGGCCTAGGGAAAAAATACACATACCGTTACAATCGGGCGAGTTTCTACTTTCAGATGCAATAGGAATTTTTGGGTTAGGTCAATCCGTTCGCGAGATATGGGTGTTTGAAGCCAAGAAATGGTTGAGAAGGCAAAAAATTTTTCGCAATTCTGCTGCTCCAAACGCTTAACCAGAATGGCCTAGGGAAAAATTACACATACCGTTGTAATCGGGCGAGTTTCTACTTTCAGATGCAATAGGAATTTTTGGGTTAGGTCAATCCGTTCGCGAGATATGGGAGTTTGAAGCTAAGAAATGGTTGAGAAGACAACAAATTTTTCGCACTTCTGCTGCTCCAAACGCTTAACCAGAATGGCCTAGGGAAAAAATAGAAAAACCGTTGTAATCGGGCGAGTTTCTACTTTCAGATGCAACAGGAATTTTTGGGTTAGGTCAATCCGTTCGCGAGATATGGGAGTTTGAAGCTAAGAAATGGTAGAGAAGGCAAAAAATTTTTCGCAATTCTGCTGCTCCAAACTCTTAACCAGAATGGCCTAGGGAAAAAATACACATACCGTTACAATCGGGCGAGTTTCTACTTTCAGATGCAAGAGGAATTTTTGGGTTAGGTCAATCCGTTCGCGAGATATGGGAGTTTGAAACCAAGAAATGGTTGAGAAGGCAAAAAATTTTTCGCAATTCTGCTGCTCCAAACGCTTAACCAGAATGGCCTAGGGAAAAAATACACATATCGTTGTAATCGGGCGAGTTTCTACCATCAGATGCAATAGGAATTTTTGGGTTAGGTCAATCCTTTCGCGAGATATGGGAGTTTGAAGCCAAGAAATGGTAGAGAAGGCAAAAAATTTTTCACAATTCTGCTGCTCCAAAAGCTTAAGCAGAATGGCCTAGGGAGAAAATACACATATCGTTGTAATCGGGCGATGTTCTACTTTCAGATGCAATAGGAATTTTTGGGTTAGCTCAATCCGTTCGCGAGATATGGGAGTTTGAAGCCAAAAAATGCTAGAGAAGGCAAAAAATTTTTCGCAATTCTGCTGCTCCAAACGCTTAACCAGAATGGCCTAGGGAAAAAATACACATACCGTTGTAATCGGGCGAGTTTCTACTTTCAGATGCAATAGGAATTTTTGGGTTAGGTCAATCCGTTCGCGAGATATGGGAGTTTGAAGCTAAGAAATGGTAGAGAAGGCAAAAAATTTTTCGCAATTCTGCTGCTCCAAACTCTTAACCAGAATGGCCTAGGGAAAAAATACACATACCGTTGTAATCGGGCGAGTTTCTACCTTCAGATGCAATAGGAATTTTTGGGTTGGGTCATTCCGTTCGCGAGATATGGGAGTTTGAAGCCAAGAAATGGTAGAGAAGGCAAAAAATTTTTCACAATTCTGCTGCTCCAAAAGCTTAACCAGAATGGCCTAGGGAAAAAATACACTTACCGTTGTAATCGGGCGAGTTTCTACTTTCAGATGCAATAGGAATATTTGGGTTAGGTCAATCCGTTCGCGAGATATGGGACTTTGAAGCCAAGAAATGGTTGAGAAGGCAAAAAATTTTTCGCAATTCTGCTGCTCCAAACTCTTAACCAGAATGGCCTAGGGAAAAAATACACATACCGTTGTAATCGGGCGAGTTTCTACCTTCAGATGCAATAGGAATTTTTGGGTTGGGTCATTCCGTTCGCGAGATATGGGAGTTTGAAGCCAAGAAATGGTAGAGAAGGCAAAAAATTTTTCACAATTCTGCTGCTCCAAAAGCTTAACCAGAATGGCCTAGGGAAAAAATACACTTACCGTTGTAATCGGGCGAGTTTCTACTTTCAGATGCAATAGGAATATTTGGGTTAGGTCAATCCGTTCGCGAGATATGGGACTTTGAAGCCAAGAAATGGTTGAGAAGGCAAAAAATTTTTCGCAATTCTGCTGCTCCAAACGCTTAACCAGAATGACCTAGGGAAAAAATACACATACCGTTGTAATCGGGCGAGTTTCTACTTTCAGATGCAATAGGAATTTTTGGGTTAGTTCAATCCGTTCGCGAGATATGGGACTTTGAAGCCAAGAAATGGTTGAGAAGACAACAAATTTTTCGCACTTCTGCTGCTCCAAACGCTTAACCAGAATGGCCTAGGGAAAAAATACACATACCGTTGTAATCGGGCGAGTTTCTACCTTCAGATGCAATAGGAATTTTTGGGTTAGGTCAATCCGTTCGCGAGATATGGGAGTTTGAAGCCAAGAAATGGTAGAGAGGGCAAAAAATTTTTCACAATTCTGCAGCTCCAAACGCTTAACCAGAATGGCCTAGGGAAAAAATACACATAACGTTGTAATCGGGCGAGTTTCTACTTTCAGATGCAATAGGAATTTTTGGGTCAGGTCAATCCGTTCGCGAGATATGGGAGTTTGAAGCCAAGAAATGGTAGAGAAGGCAAAAAATTTTTCACAATTCTGCTGCTCCAAAAGCTTAACCAGAATGGCCTAGGGAAAAAATACACATACCTTTGTAATCGGGCGAGTTTCTACTTTCAGATGCAATAGGAATTTTTGGGTTAGGTCAATCCGTTCGCGAGATATGGGAGTTTGAAGCCAAGAAATGGTAGAGAAGGCAAAAAATTTTTCACAATTCTGCTGCTCCAAACGCTTAACCAGAATGGCTTAGGGAAGAAATAGAAAAACCGTTGTAATCGGGCGAGTTTCTACTTTCAGATGCAACAGGAATTTTTGGGTTAGGTCAATCCGTTCGCGAGATATGGGAGTTTGAAGCTAAGAAATGGTTGAGAAGACAACAAATTTTTCGCACTTCTGCTGCTCCAAACGCTTAACCAGAATGGCCTAGGGAAAAAATACACATATCGTTGTAATCGGGCGAGTTTCTACCATCAGATTCAATAGGAATATTTGGGTTAGGTCAATCCTTTCGCGAGATATGGGAGTTTGAAGCCAAGAAATGGTAGAGAAGGCAAAAAATTTTTCACATTTCTGCTGCTCCAAAAGCTTAACCAGAATGGCCTAGGGAAAAAATACACATACCGTTGTAATCGGGCGAGTTTCTACTTTCAGATGCAATAGGAATTTTTGGGTTAGGTCAATCCGTTCGCGAGATATGGGACTTTTAAGCCAAGAAATGGTTGAGAAGGCAAAAAATTTTTCGCAATTCTGCTGCTCCAAACGCTTAACCAGAATGGCCTAGGGAAAAATTACACATACCGTTGTAATCGGGCGAGTTTCTACTTTCAGATGCAATAGGAATTTTTGGGTTAGGTCAATCCGTTCGCGAGATATGGGAGTTTGAAGCCAAGAAATGGTAGAGAAGGCAAAAAATTTTTCACAATTCTGCTGCTCCAAACGCTTAACCAGAATGGCCTAGGGAAAAAGTAGAAAAACCGTTGTAATCGGGCGAGTTTCTACTTTCAGATGCAACAGGAATTTTTGGGTTAGGTCAATCCGTTCGCGAGATATGGGAGTTTGAAGCTAAGAAATGGTTGAGCAGACAACAAATTTTTCGCACTTCTGCTGCTCCAAACGCTTAACCAGAATGGCATAGGGAAAAAATACACATACCGTTATAATCGGGCGATGTTCTACTTTCAGATGCAATAGGAATTTTTGGGTTAGCTCAATCCGTTCGCGAGATATGGGAGTTTGAAGCCAAAAAATGCTAGAGAAGGCAAAAAATTTTTCGCAATTCTGCTGCTCCAAACGCTTAACCAGAATGGCCTAGGGAAAAAATACACATACCGTTGTAATCGGGCGAGTTTCTACCTTCAGATGCAATAGGAATTTTTGGGTTAGGTCAATCCGTTCGCGAGATATGGGAGTTTGAAGCCAAGAAATGGTTGAGAAGGCAAAAAATTTTTCGCAATTCTGCTGCTCCAAACGCTTAACCAGAATGGCCTAGGGAAAAAGTAGAAAAACCGTTGTAATCGGGCGAGTTTCTACTTTCAGATGCAACAGGAATTTTTGGGTTAGGTCAATCCGTTCGCGAGATATGGGAGTTTGAAGCTAAGAAATGGTTGAGCAGACAACAAATTTTTCGCACTTCTGCTGCTCCAAACGCTTAACCAGAATGGCATAGGGAAAAAATACACATACCGTTATAATCGGGCGATGTTCTACTTTCAGATGCAATAGGAATTTTTGGGTTAGCTCAATCCGTTCGCGAGATATGGGAGTTTGAAGCCAAGAAATGGTAGAGAAGGCAAAAAATTTTTCACAATTCTGCTGCTCCAAAAGCTTAACAAGAATGGCCTAGGGAAAAAATATACATACCGTTATAATCGGGCGAGTTTCTACTTTCAGATGCAATAGGAATTTTTGGGTTAGCTCAATCCGTTCGCGAGATATGGGAATTTGAAGCCAAAAAATGCTAGAGAAGGCAAAAAATTTTTCGCAATTCTGCTGCTCCAAACGCTTAACCAGAATGGCCTAGGGAAAAAATACACATACCGTTGTAATCGGGCGAGTTTCTACCTTTAGATGCAATAGGAATTTTTGGGTTAGGTCAATCCGTTCGCGAGATATGGGAGTTTGAAGCCAAGAAATGGTTGAGAAGGCAAAAAATTTTTTGCAATTCTGCTGCTCCAAACGCTTAACCAGAATGGCCTAGGGAAAAAATACACATATCGTTGTAATCGGGCGAGTTTCTACCTTCAGATGCAATAGGAATTTTTGGGTTAGGTCAATCCGTTCGCGAGATATGGGAGTTTGAAGCCAAGAAATGGTAGAGAAGGCAAAAAATTTTTCACAATTCTGCTGCTCCAAAAGCTTAACAAGAATGGCCTAGGGAAAAAATATACATACCGTTATAATCGGGCGAGTTTCTACTTTCAGATGCAATAGGAATTTTTGGGTTAGGTCAATCCGTTCGCGAGATATGGGAGTTTGAAGCCAAAAAATGGTAGAGAAGGCAAAAAATTTTTCGCAATTCTGCTGCTCCAAACGCTTAACCAGAATGGCCTAGGGAAAAAATACACATACCGTTGTAATCGGGCGAGTTTCTACCTTCAGATGCAATAGGAATTTTTGGGTTAGGTCAATCCGTTCGCGAGAAATGGGAGTTTGAAGCCAAGAAATGGTAGAGAAGGCAAAAAATTTTTCACAATTCTGCTGCTCCAAACGCTTAACCAGAATGGCCTAGGGAAAAAATAGAAAAACCGTTGTAATCGGGCGAGTTTCTACTTTCAGATGCAACAGGAATTTTTGGGTTAGGTCAATCCGTTCGCGAGATATGGGAGTTTGAAGCTAAGAAATGGTAGAGAAGGCAAAAAATTTTTCGCAATTCTGCTGCTCCAAACGCTTAACCAGAATGGCCTAGGGAAAAAATACACATATCGTTGTAATCGGGCGTGTTTCTACCTTCAGATGCAATAGGAATTTTTGGGTTAGGTCAATCCGTTCGCGAGATATGGGAGTTTGAAGCCAAGAAATAGTAGAGAAGGCAAAAAATTTTTCACAATTCTGCTGCTCCAAAAGCTTAACCAGAATGGCCTAGGGAAAAAATATACATACCGTTATAATCGGACGAGTTTCTACTTTCAGATGCAACAGGAATTTTTGGGTTAGGTCAATCCGTTCGCGAGATATGGGAGTTTGAAGCTAAGAAATGGTTGAGAAGACAACAAATTTTTCGCACTTCTGCTGCTCCAAACGCTTAACCAGAATGGCCTAGGGAAAAATAGAAATACCGTTGTAATCGGGCGAGTTTCTACTTTCAGATGCAACAGGAATTTTTGGGTTAGGTCAATCCGTTCGCGAGATATGGGAGTTTGAAGCTAAGAAATGGTTGAGAAGACAACAAATTTTTCGCACCTCTGCTGCTCCAAACGCTTAACCAGAATGGCCTAGGGAAAAATAGAAAAACCGTTGTAATCGGGCGAGTTTCTACTTTCAGATGCAACAGGAATTTTTGGGTTAGGTCAATCCGTTCGCGAGATATGGGAGTTTGAAGCTAAGAAATGGTTGAGAAGACAACAAATTTTTCGCACTTCTGCTGCTCCAAACGCTTAACCAGAATGGCCTAGGGAAAAATTACACATACCGTTGTAATCGGGCGAGTTTCTACTTTCAGATGCAATAGGAATTTTTGGGTTAGGTCAATCCGTTCGCGAGATATGGGAGTTTGAAGCTAAGAAATGGTTGAGAAGACAACAAATTTTTCGCACTTCTGCTGCTCCAAACGCTTAACCAGAATGGCCTAGGGAAAAAATAGAAAAACCGTTGTAATCGGGCGAGTTTCTACTTTCAGATGCAACAGGAATTTTTGGGTTAGGTCAATCCGTTCGCGAGATATGGGAGTTTGAAGCTAAGAAATGGTAGAGAAGGCAAAAAATTTTTCGCAATTCTGCTGCTCCAAACTCTTAACCAGAATGGCCTAGGGAAAAAATACACATACCGTTACAATCGGGCGAGTTTCTACTTTCAGATGCAAGAGGAATTTTTGGGTTAGGTCAATCCGTTCGCGAGATATGGGAGTTTGAAACCAAGAAATGGTTGAGAAGGCAAAAAATTTTTCGCAATTCTGCTGCTCCAAACGCTTAACCAGAATGGCCTAGGGAAAAAATACACATATCGTTGTAATCGGGCGAGTTTCTACCATCAGATGCAATAGGAATTTTTGGGTTAGGTCAATCCTTTCGCGAGATATGGGAGTTTGAAGCCAAGAAATGGTAGAGAAGGCAAAAAATTTTTCACAATTCTGCTGCTCCAAAAGCTTAAGCTGAATGGCCTAGGGAGAAAATACACATATCGTTGTAATCGGGCGAGTTTCTACTTTCAGATGCAATAGGAATTTTTGGGTTAGGTCAATCCGTTCGCGAGATATGGGAGTTTGAAGCTAAGAAACGGTTGAGAAGACAACAAATTTTTCGCACTTCTGCTGCTCCAAACGCTTAACCAGAATGGCCTAGGGAAAAAATAGAAAAACCGTTGTAATCGGGCGAGTTTCTACTTTCAGATGCAACAGGAATTTTTGGGTTAGGTCAATCCGTTCGCGAGATATGGGAGTTTGAAGCTAAGAAATGGTAGAGAAGGCAAAAAATTTTTCGCAATTCTGCTGCTCCAAACTCTTAACCAGAATGGCCTAGGGAAAATATACACATACCGTTGTAATCGGGCGAGTTTCTACCTTCAGATGCAATAGGAATTTTTGGGTTGGGTCATTCCGTTCGCGAGATATGGGAGTTTGAAGCCAAGAAATGGTAGAGAAGGCAAAAAATTTTTCACAATTCTGCTGCTCCAAAAGCTTAACCAGAATGGCCTAGGGAAAAAATACACTTACCGTTGTAATCGGGCGAGTTTCTACTTTCAGATGCAATAGGAATATTTGGGTTAGGTCATTCCGTTCGCGAGATATGGGAGTTTGAAGCCAAGAAATGGTAGAGAAGGCAAAAAATTTTTCACAATTCTGCTGCTCCAAAAGCTTAACCAGAATGGCCTAGGGAAAAAATACACTTACCGTTGTAATCGGGCGAGTTTCTACTTTCAGATGCAATAGGAATATTTGGGTTAGGTCAATCCGTTCGCGAGATATGGGACTTTGAAGCCAAGAAATGGTTGAGAAGGCAAAAAATTTTTCGCAATTCTGCTGCTCCAAACTCTTAACCAGAATGGCCTAGGGAAAAAATACACATACCGTTGTAATCGGGCGAGTTTCTACCTTCAGATGCAATAGGAATTTTTGGGTTGGGTCATTCCGTTCGCGAGATATGGGAGTTTGAAGCCAAGAAATGGTAGAGAAGGCAAAAAATTTTTCACAATTCTGCTGCTCCAAAAGCTTAACCAGAATGGCCTAGGGAAAAAATACACTTACCGTTGTAATCGGGCGAGTTTCTACTTTCAGATGCAATAGGAATATTTGGGTTAGGTCAATCCGTTCGCGAGATATGGGACTTTGAAGCCAAGAAATGGTTGAGAAGGCAAAAAATTTTTTGCAATTCTGCTGCTCCAAACGCTTAACCAGAATGACCTAGGGAAAAAATACACATACCGTTGTAATCGGGCGAGTTTCTACTTTCAGATGCAATAGGAATTTTTGGGTTAGTTCAATCCGTTCGCGAGATATGGGACTTTGAAGCCAAGAAATGGTTGAGAAGACAACAAATTTTTCGCACTTCTGCTGCTCCAAACGCTTAACCAGAATGGCCTAGGGAAAAAATACACATACCGTTGTAATCGGGCGAGTTTCTACCTTCAGATGCAATAGGAATTTTTGGGTTAGGTCAATCCGTTCGCGAGATATGGGAGTTTGAAGCCAAGAAATGGTAGAGAGGGCAAAAAATTTTTCACAATTCTGCAGCTCCAAACGCTTAACCAGAATGGCCTAGGGAAAAAATACACATAACGTTGTAATCGGGCGAGTTTCTACTTTCAGATGCAATAGGAATTTTTGGGTCAGGTCAATCCGTTCGCGAGATATGGGAGTTTGAAGCCAAGAAATGGTAGAGAAGGCAAAAAATTTTTCACAATTCTGCTGCTCCAAAAGCTTAACCAGAATGGCCTAGGGAAAAAATACACATACCTTTGTAATCGGGCGAGTTTCTACTTTCAGATGCAATAGGAATTTTTGGGTTAGGTCAATCCGTTCGCGAGATATGGGAGTTTGAAGCCAAGAAATGGTAGAGAAGGCAAAAAATTTTTCACAATTCTGCTGCTCCAAACGCTTAACCAGAATGGCTTAGGGAAGAAATAGAAAAACCGTTGTAATCGGGCGAGTTTCTACTTTCAGATGCAACAGGAATTTTTGGGTTAGGTCAATCCGTTCGCGAGATATGGGAGTTTGAAGCTAAGAAATGGTTGAGAAGACAACAAATTTTTCGCACTTCTGCTGCTCCAAACGCTTAACCAGAATGGCCTAGGGAAAAAATACACATATCGTTGTAATCGGGCGAGTTTCTACCATCAGATTCAATAGGAATATTTGGGTTAGGTCAATCCTTTCGCGAGATATGGGAGTTTGAAGCCAAGAAATGGTAGAGAAGGCAAAAAATTTTTCACATTTCTGCTGCTCCAAAAGCTTAACCAGAATGGCCTAGGGAAAAAATACACATACCGTTGTAATCGGGCGAGTTTCTACTTTCAGATGCAATAGGAATTTTTGGGTTAGGTCAATCCGTTCGCGAGATATGGGACTTTTAAGCCAAGAAATGGTTGAGAAGGCAAAAAATTTTTCGCAATTCTGCTGCTCCAAACGCTTAACCAGAATGGCCTAGGGAAAAATTACACATACCGTTGTAATCGGGCGAGTTTCTACTTTCAGATGCAATAGGAATTTTTGGGTTAGGTCAATCCGTTCGCGAGATATGGGAGTTTGAAGCCAAGAAATGGTAGAGAAGGCAAAAAATTTTTCACAATTCTGCTGCTCCAAACGCTTAACCAGAATGGCCTAGGGAAAAAGTAGAAAAACCGTTGTAATCGGGCGAGTTTCTACTTTCAGATGCAACAGGAATTTTTGGGTTAGGTCAATCCGTTCGCGAGATATGGGAGTTTGAAGCTAAGAAATGGTTGAGCAGACAACAAATTTTTCGCACTTCTGCTGCTCCAAACGCTTAACCAGAATGGCATAGGGAAAAAATACACATACCGTTATAATCGGGCGATGTTCTACTTTCAGATGCAATAGGAATTTTTGGGTTAGCTCAATCCGTTCGCGAGATATGGGAGTTTGAAGCCAAAAAATGCTAGAGAAGGCAAAAAATTTTTCGCAATTCTGCTGCTCCAAACGCTTAACCAGAATGGCCTAGGGAAAAAATACACATACCGTTGTAATCGGGCGAGTTTCTACCTTCAGATGCAATAGGAATTTTTGGGTTAGGTCAATCCGTTCGCGAGATATGGGAGTTTGAAGCCAAGAAATGGTTGAGAAGGCAAAAAATTTTTCGCAATTCTGCTGCTCCAAACGCTTAACCAGAATGGCCTAGGGAAAAAATACACATATCGTTGTAATCGGGCGAGTTTCTACCTTCAGATGCAATAGGAATTTTTGGATTAGGTCAATCCGTTCGCGAGATATGGGAGTTTGAAGCCAAGAAATGGTAGAGAAGGCAAAAAATTTTTCACAATTCTGCTGCTCCAAAAGCTTAACAAGAATGGCCTAGGGAAAAAATATACATACCGTTATAATCGGGCGAGTTTCTACTTTCAGATGCAATAGGAATTTTTGGGTTAGCTCAATCCGTTCGCGAGATATGGGAATTTGAAGCCAAAAAATGCTAGAGAAGGCAAAAAATTTTTCGCAATTCTGCTGCTCCAAACGCTTAACCAGAATGGCCTAGGGAAAAAATACACATACCGTTGTAATCGGGCGAGTTTCTACCTTTAGATGCAATAGGAATTTTTGGGTTAGGTCAATCCGTTCGCGAGATATGGGAGTTTGAAGCCAAGAAATGGTTGAGAAGGCAAAAAATTTTTTGCAATTCTGCTGCTCCAAACGCTTAACCAGAATGGCCTAGGGAAAAAATACACATATCGTTGTAATCGGGCGAGTTTCTACCTTCAGATGCAATAGGAATTTTTGGGTTAGGTCAATCCGTTCGCGAGATATGGGAGTTTGAAGCCAAGAAATGGTAGAGAAGGCAAAAAATTTTTCACAATTCTGCTGCTCCAAAAGCTTAACAAGAATGGCCTAGGGAAAAAATATACATACCGTTATAATCGGGCGAGTTTCTACTTTCAGATGCAATAGGAATTTTTGGGTTAGGTCAATCCGTTCGCGAGATATGGGAGTTTGAAGCCAAAAAATGGTAGAGAAGGCAAAAAATTTTTCGCAATTCTGCTGCTCCAAACGCTTAACCAGAATGGCCTAGGGAAAAAATACACATACCGTTGTAATCGGGCGAGTTTCTACCTTCAGATGCAATAGGAATTTTTGGGTTAGGTCAATCCGTTCGCGAGAAATGGGAGTTTGAAGCCAAGAAATGGTAGAGAAGGCAAAAAATTTTTCACAATTCTGCTGCTCCAAACGCTTAACCAGAATGGCCTAGGGAAAAAATAGAAAAACCGTTGTAATCGGGCGAGTTTCTACTTTCAGATGCAACAGGAATTTTTGGGTTAGGTCAATCCGTTCGCGAGATATGGGAGTTTGAAGCTAAGAAATGGTAGAGAAGGCAAAAAATTTTTCGCAATTCTGCTGCTCCAAACGCTTAACCAGAATGGCCTAGGGAAAAAATACACATATCGTTGTAATCGGGCGTGTTTCTACCTTCAGATGCAATAGGAATTTTTGGGTTAGGTCAATCCGTTCGCGAGATATGGGAGTTTGAAGCCAAGAAATAGTAGAGAAGGCAAAAAATTTTTCACAATTCTGCTGCTCCAAAAGCTTAACCAGAATGGCCTAGGGAAAAAATATACATACCGTTATAATCGGACGAGTTTCTACTTTCAGATGCAACAGGAATTTTTGGGTTAGGTCAATCCGTTCGCGAGATATGGGAGTTTGAAGCTAAGAAATGGTTGAGAAGACAACAAATTTTTCGCACTTCTGCTGCTCCAAACGCTTAACCAGAATGGCCTAGGGAAAAATAGAAATACCGTTGTAATCGGGCGAGTTTCTACTTTCAGATGCAACAGGAATTTTTGGGTTAGGTCAATCCGTTCGCGAGATATGGGAGTTTGAAGCTAAGAAATGGTTGAGAAGACAACAAATTTTTCGCACCTCTGCTGCTCCAAACGCTTAACCAGAATGGCCTAGGGAAAAATAGAAAAACCGTTGTAATCGGGCGAGTTTCTACTTTCAGATGCAACAGGAATTTTTGGGTTAGGTCAATCCGTTCGCGAGATATGGGAGTTTGAAGCTAAGAAATGGTTGAGAAGACAACAAATTTTTCGCACTTCTGCTGCTCCAAACGCTTAACCAGAATGGCCTAGGGAAAAATTACACATACCGTTGTAATCGGGCGAGTTTCTACTTTCAGATGCAATAGGAATTTTTGGGTTAGGTCAATCCGTTCGCGAGATATGGGAGTTTGAAGCTAAGAAATGGTTGAGAAGACAACAAATTTTTCGCACTTCTGCTGCTCCAAACGCTTAACCAGAATGGCCTAGGGAAAAAATAGAAAAACCGTTGTAATCGGGCGAGTTTCTACTTTCAGATGCAACAGGAATTTTTGGGTTAGGTCAATCCGTTCGCGAGATATGGGAGTTTGAAGCTAAGAAATGGTAGAGAAGGCAAAAAATTTTTCGCAATTCTGCTGCTCCAAACTCTTAACCAGAATGGCCTAGGGAAAAAATACACATACCGTTACAATCGGGCGAGTTTCTACTTTCAGATGCAAGAGGAATTTTTGGGTTAGGTCAATCCGTTCGCGAGATATGGGAGTTTGAAACCAAGAAATGGTTGAGAAGGCAAAAAATTTTTCGCAATTCTGCTGCTCCAAACGCTTAACCAGAATGGCCTAGGGAAAAAATACACATATCGTTGTAATCGGGCGAGTTTCTACCATCAGATGCAATAGGAATTTTTGGGTTAGGTCAATCCTTTCGCGAGATATGGGAGTTTGAAGCCAAGAAATGGTAGAGAAGGCAAAAAATTTTTCACAATTCTGCTGCTCCAAAAGCTTAAGCTGAATGGCCTAGGGAGAAAATACACATATCGTTGTAATCGGGCGAGTTTCTACTTTCAGATGCAATAGGAATTTTTGGGTTAGGTCAATCCGTTCGCGAGATATGGGAGTTTGAAGCTAAGAAATGGTTGAGAAGACAACAAATTTTTCGCACTTCTGCTGCTCCAAACGCTTAACCAGAATGGCCTAGGGAAAAAATAGAAAAACCGTTGTAATCGGGCGAGTTTCTACTTTCAGATGCAACAGGAATTTTTGGGTTAGGTCAATCCGTTCGCGAGATATGGGAGTTTGAAGCTAAGAAATGGTAGAGAAGGCAAAAAATTTTTCGCAATTCTGCTGCTCCAAACTCTTAACCAGAATGGCCTAGGGAAAAAATACACATACCGTTGTAATCGGGCGAGTTTCTACCTTCAGATGCAATAGGAATTTTTGGGTTGGGTCATTCCGTTCGCGAGATATGGGAGTTTGAAGCCAAGAAATGGTAGAGAAGGCAAAAAATTTTTCACAATTCTGCTGCTCCAAAAGCTTAACCAGAATGGCCTAGGGAAAAAATACACTTACCGTTGTAATCGGGCGAGTTTCTACTTTCAGATGCAATAGGAATATTTGGGTTAGGTCAATCCGTTCGCGAGATATGGGACTTTGAAGCCAAGAAATGGTTGAGAAGGCAAAAAATTTTTCGCAATTCTGCTGCTCCAAACTCTTAACCAGAATGGCCTAGGGAAAAAATACACATACCGTTGTAATCGGGCGAGTTTCTACCTTCAGATGCAATAGGAATTTTTGGGTTGGGTCATTCCGTTCGCGAGATATGGGAGTTTGAAGCCAAGAAATGGTAGAGAAGGCAAAAAATTTTTCACAATTCTGCTGCTCCAAAAGCTTAACCAGAATGGCCTAGGGAAAAAATACACTTACCGCTGTAATCGGGCGAGTTTCTACTTTCAGATGCAATAGGAATATTTGGGTTAGGTCAATCCGTTCGCGAGATATGGGACTTTGAAGCCAAGAAATGGTTGAGAAGGCAAAAAATTTTTCGCAATTCTGCTGCTCCAAACGCTTAACCAGAATGACCTATGGAAAAAATACACATACCGTTGTAATCGGGCGAGTTTCTACTTTCAGATGCAATAGGAATTTTTGGGTTAGTTCAATCCGTTCGCGAGATATGGGACTTTGAAGCCAAGAAATGGTTGAGAAGACAACAAATTTTTCGCACTTCTGCTGCTCCAAACGCTTAACCAGATTGGCCTAGGGAAAAAATACACATACCGTTGTAATCGGGCGAGTTTCTACCTTCAGATGCAATAGGAATTTTTGGGTTAGGTCAATCCGTTCGCGAGATATGGGAGTTTGAAGCCAAGAAATGGTAGAGAGGGCAAAAAATTATTCACAATTCTGCAGCTCCAAACGCTTAACCAGAATGGCCTAGGGAAAAAATGCACATACCGTTGTAATCGGGCGAGTTTCTACTTTCAGATGCAATAGGAATTTTTGGGTCAGGTCAATCCGTTCGCGAGATATGGGAGTTTGAAGCCAAGAAATGGTAGAGAAGGCAAAAAATTTTTCACAATTCTGCTGCTCCAAAAGCTTAACCAGAATGGCCTAGGGAAAAAATACACATACCTTTGTAATCGGGCGAGTTTCTACTTTCAGATGCAATAGGAATTTTTGGGTTAGGTCAATCCGTTCGCGAGATATGGGAGTTTGAAGCCAAGAAATGGTAGAGAAGGCAAAAAATTTTTCACAATTCTGCTGCTCCAAACGCTTAACCAGAATGGCTTAGGGAAGAAATAGAAAAACCGTTGTAATCGGGCGAGTTTCTACTTTCAGATGCAACAGGAATTTTTGGGTTAGGTCAATCCGTTCGCGAGATATGGGAGTTTGAAGCTAAGAAATGGTTGAGAAGACAACAAATTTTTCGCACTTCTGCTGCTCCAAACGCTTAACCAGAATGGCCTAGGGAAAAAATACACATATCGTTGTAATCGGGCGAGTTTCTACCATCAGATGCAATAGGAATATTTGGGTTAGGTCAATCCTTTCGCGAGATATGGGAGTTTGAAGCCAAGAAATGGTAGAGAAGGCAAAAAATTTTTCACATTTCTGCTGCTCCAAAAGCTTAACCAGAATGGCCTAGGGAAAAAATACACATACCGTTGTAATCGGGCGAGTTTCTACTTTCAGATGCAATAGGAATTTTTGGGTTAGGTCAATCCGTTCGCGAGATATGGGACTTTTAAGCCAAGAAATGGTTGAGAAGGCAAAAAATTTTTCGCAATTCTGCTGCTCCAAACGCTTAACCAGAATGGCCTAGGGAAAAATTACACATACCGTTGTAATCGGGCGAGTTTCTACTTTCAGATGCAATAGGAATTTTTGGGTTAGGTCAATCCGTTCGCGAGATATGGGAGTTTGAAGCCAAGAAATGGTAGAGAAGGCAAAAAATTTTTCACAATTCTGCTGCTCCAAACGCTTAACCAGAATGGCCTAGGGAAAAAGTAGAAAAACCGTTGTAATCGGGCGAGTTTCTACTTTCAGATGCAACAGGAATTTTTGGGTTAGGTCAATCCGTTCGCGAGATATGGGAGTTTGAAGCTAAGAAATGGTTGAGCAGACAACAAATTTTTCGCACTTCTGCTGCTCCAAACGCTTAACCAGAATGGCATAGGGAAAAAATACACATACCGTTATAATCGGGCGATGTTCTACTTTCAGATGCAATAGGAATTTTTGGGTTATCTCAATCCGTTCGCGAGATATGGGAGTTTGAAGCCAAAAAATGCTAGAGAAGGCAAAAAATTTTTCGCAATTCTGCTGCTCCAAACGCTTAACCAGAATGGCCTAGGGAAAAAATACACATACCGTTGTAATCGGGCGAGTTTCTACCTTCAGATGCAATAGGAATTTTTGGGTTAGGTCAATCCGTTCGCGAGATATGGGAGTTTGAAGCCAAGAAATGGTTGAGAAGGCTAAAAATTTTTCGCAATTCTGCTGCTCCAAACGCTTAACCAGAATGGCCTAGGGAAAAAATACACATATCGTTGTAATCGGGCGAGTTTCTACCTTCAGATGCAATAGGAATTTTTGGGTTAGGTCAATCCGTTCGCGAGATATGGGAGTTTGAAGCCAAGAAATGGTAGAGAAGGCAAAAAATTTTTCACAATTCTGCTGCTCCAAAAGCTTAACAAGAATGGCCTAGGGAAAAAATATACATACCGTTATAATCGGGCGAGTTTCTACTTTCAGATGCAATAGGAATTTTTGGGTTAGGTCAATCCGTTCGCGAGATATGGGAGTTTGAAGCCAAAAAATGGTAGAGAAGGCAAAAAATTTTTCGCAATTCTGCTGCTCCAAACGCTTAACCAGAATGGCCTAGGGAAAAAATACACATACCGTTGTAATCGGGCGAGTTTCTACCTTCAGATGCAATAGGAATTTTTGGGTTAGGTCAATCCGTTCGCGAGATATGGGAGTTTGAAGCCAAGAAATGGTAGAGAAGGCAAAAAATTTTTCACAATTCTGCTGCTCCAAACGCTTAACCAGAATGGCCTAGGGAAAAAATAGAAAAACCGTTGTAATCGGGCGAGTTTCTACTTTCAGATGCAACAGGAATTTTTGGGTTAGGTCAATCCGTTCGCGAGATATGGGAGTTTGAAGCCAAGAAATGGTAGAGAAGGCAAAAAATTTTTCGCAATTCTGCTGCTCCAAACGCTTAACCAGAATGGCCTAGGGAAAAAATACACATATCGTTGTAATCGGGCGTGTTTCTACTTTCAGATGCAATAGGAATTTTTGGGTTAGGTCAATCCGTTCGCGAGATATGGGAGTTTGAAGCCAAGAAATGGTAGAGAAGGCAAAAAATTTTTCACAATTCTGCTGCTCCAAAAGCTTAACCAGAATGGCCTAGGGAAAAAATATACATACCGTTATAATCGGACGAGTTTCTACTTTCAGATGCAATAGGAATTTTTGGGTTAGGTCAATCCGTTCGCGAGATATGGGACTTTGAAGCCAAGAAATGGTTGAGAAGGCAAAAAATTTTTCACAATTCTGCTGCTCCAAACGCTTAACCAGAATGGCCTAGGGAAAAAATAGAAAAACCGTTGTAATCGGGCGAGTTTCTACTTTCAAATGCAACAGGAATTTTTGGGTTAGGTCAATCCGTTCGCGAGATATGGGAGTTTGAAGCTAAGAAATGGTTGAGAAGACAACAAATTTTTCGCACTTCTGCTGCTCCAAACGCTTAACCAGAATGGCCTAGGGAAAAATAGAAAAACCGTTGTAATCGGGCGAGTTTCTACTTTCAGATGCAACAGGAATTTTTGGGTTAGGTCAATCCGTTCGCGAGATATGGGAGTTTGAAGCTAAGAAATGGTTGAGAAGACAACAAATTTTTCGCACTTCTGCTGCTCCAAACGCTTAACCAGAATGGCCTAGGGAAAAATAGAAAAACCGTTGTAATCGGGCGAGTTTCTACTTTCAGATGCAACAGGAATTTTTGGGTTAGGTCAATCCGTTCGCGAGATATGGGAGTTTGAAGCTAAGAAATGGTTGAGCAGACAACAAATTTTTCGCACTTCTGCTGCTCCAAACGCTTAACCAGAATGGCATAGGGAAAAAATACACATACCGTTATAATCGGGCGATGTTCTACTTTCAGATGCAATAGGAATTTTTGGGTTAGCTCAATCCGTTCGCGAGATATGGGAGTTTGAAGCCAAAAAATGCTAGAGAAGGCAAACAATTTTTCGCAATTCTGCTGCTCCAAACGCTTAACCAGAATGGCCTAGGGAAAAAATACACATACCGTTGTAATCGGGCGAGTTTCTACCTTCAGATGCAATAGGAATTTTTGGGTTAGGTCAATCCGTTCGCGAGATATGGGAGTTTGAAGCCAAGAAATGGTTGAGAAGGCAAAAAATTTTTCGCAATTCTGCTGCTCCAAACGCTTAACCAGAATGGCCTAGGGAAAAAATACACATATCGTTGTAATCGGGCGAGTTTCTACCTTCAGATGCAATAGGAATTTTTGGGTTAGGTCAATCCGTTCGCGAGATATGGGAGTTTGAAGCCAAGAAATGGTAGAGAAGGCAAAAAATTTTTCACAATACTGCTGCTCCAAAAGCTTAACAAGAATGGCCTAGGGAAAAAATATACATACCGTTATAATCGGGCGAGTTTCTACTTTCAGATGCAATAGGAATTTTTGGGTTAGGTCCATCCGTTCGCGAGATATGGGAGTTTGAAGCCAAAAAATGGTAGAGAAGGCAAAAAATTTTTCGCAATTCTGCTGCTCCAAACGCTTAACCAGAATGGCCTAGGGAAAAAATACACATACCGTTGTAATCGGGCGAGTTTCTACCTTCAGATGCAAGAGGAATTTTTGGGTTAGGTCAATCCGTTCGCGAGATATGGGAGTTTGAAGCCAAGAAATGGTAGAGAAGGCAAAAAATTTTTCACAATTCTGCTGCTCCAAACGCTTAACCAGAATGGCCTAGGGAAAAAATAGAAAAACCGTTGTAATCGGGCGAGTTTCTACTTTCAGATGCAACAGGAATTTTTGGGTTAGGTCAATCCGTTCGCGAGATATGGGAGTTTGAAGCTAAGAAATGGTAGAGAAGGCAAAAAATTTTTCGCAATTCTGCTGCTCCAAACGCTTAACCAGAATGGCCTAGGGAAAAAATACACATATCGTTGTAATCGGGCGTGTTTCTACCTTCAGATGCAATAGGAATTTTTGGGTTAGGTCAATCCGTTCGCGAGATATGGGAGTTTGAAGCCAAGAAATGGTTGAGAAGGCAAAAAATTTTTCACAATTCTGCTGCTCCAAACGCTTAACCAGAATGGCCTAGGGAAAAAATAGAAAAACCGTTGTAATCGGGCGAGTTTCTACTTTCAAATGCAACAGGAATTTTTGGGTTAGGTCAATCCGTTCGCGAGATATGGGAGTTTGAAGCTAAGAAATGGTTGAGAAGACAACAAATTTTTCGCACTTCTGCTGCTCCAAACGCTTAACCAGAATGGCCTAGGGAAAAATAGAAAAACCGTTGTAATCGGGCGAGTTTCTACTTTCAGATGCAACAGGAATTTTTGGGTTAGGTCAATCCGTTCGCGAGATATGGGAGTTTGAAGCTAAGAAATGGTTGAGAAGACAACAAATTTTTCGCACTTCTGCTGCTCCAAACGCTTAACCAGAATGGCCTAGGGAAAAATAGAAAAACCGTTGTAATCGGGCGAGTTTCTACTTTCAGATGCAACAGGAATTTTTGGGTTAGGTCAATCCGTTCGCGAGATATGGGAGTTTGAAGCTAAGAAATGGTTGAGAAGACAACAAATTTTTCGCACTTCTGCTGCTCCAAACGCTCAACCAGAATGGCCTAGGGAAAAAATACACATACCGTTACAATCGGGCGATTTTCTACTTTCAGATGCAATAGGAATTTTTGGATTAGGTCAATCCGTTCGCGAGATATGGGAGTTTGAAGCCAAGAAATGGTTGAGAAGGCAAAAAATTTTTCGCAATTCTGCTGCTCCAAACGCTTAACCAGAATGGCCTAGGGAAAAAATACACATATCGTTGTAATCGGGCGAGTTTCTACCATCAGATGCAATAGGAATATTTGGGTTAGGTCAATCCGTTCGCGAGATATGGGAGTTTGAAGCCAAGAAATGGTAGAGAAGGCAAAAAATTTTTCACAATTCTGCTGCTCCAAAAGCTTAACCAGAATGGCCTAGGGAAAAAATACACATACCGTTGTAATCGGGCGAGTTTCTACTTTCAGATGCAATAGGAATTTTTGGGTTAGGTCAATCCGTTCGCGAGATATGGGACTTTGAAGCCAAGAAATGGTTGAGAAGGCAAAAAATTTTTCGCAATTCTGCTGCTCCAAACGCTTAACCAGAATGGCCTAGGGAAAAAATAGAAAAACCGTTGTAATCGGGCGAGTTTCTACCATCAGATGCAATAGGAATTTTTGGGTTAGGTCAATCCGTTCGCGAGATATGGGAGTTTGAAGCTAAGAAATGGTTGAGAAGACAACAAATTTTTCGCACTTCTGCTGCTCCAAACGCTTAACCAGAATGGCCTAGGGAAAAATAGAAAAACCGTTGTAATCGGGCGAGTTTCTACTTTCAGATGCAACAGGAATTTTTGGGTTAGGTCAATCCGTTCGCGAGATATGGGAGTTTGAAGCTAAGAAATGGTTGAGAAGACAACAAATTTTTCGCACTTCTGCTGCTCCAAACGCTTAACCAGAATGGCCTAGGGAAAAATAGAAAAACCGTTGTAATCGGGCGAGTTTCTACTTTCAGATGCAACAGGAATTTTTGGGTTAGGTCAATCCGTTCGCGAGATATGGGAGTTTGAATCTAAGAAATGGTTGAGAAGACAACAAATTTTTCGCACTTCTGCTGCTCCAAACGCTCAACCAGAATGGCCTAGGGAAAAAATACACATACCGTTACAATCGGGCGATTTTCTACTTTCAGATGCAATAGGAATTTTTGGATTAGGTCAATCCGTTCGCGAGATATGGGAGTTTGAAGCCAAGAAATGGTTGAGAAGGCAAAAAATTTTTCGCAATTCTGCTGCTCCAAACGCTTAACCAGAATGGCCTAGGGAAAAAATACACATATCGTTGTAATCGGGCGAGTTTCTACCATCAGATGCAATAGGAATATTTGGGTTAGGTCAATCCGTTCGCGAGATATGGGAGTTTGAAGCCAAGAAATGGTAGAGAAGGCAAAAAATTTTTCACAATTCTGCTGCTCCAAAAGCTTAACCAGAATGGCCTAGGGAAAAAATACACATACCGTTGTAATCGGGCGAGTTTCTACTTTCAGATGCAATAGGAATTTTTGGGTTAGGTCAATCCGTTCGCGAGATATGGGACTTTGAAGCCAAGAAATGGTTGAGAAGGCAAAAAATTTTTCGCAATTCTGCTGCTCCAAACGCTTAACCAGAATGGCCTAGGGAAAAAATAGAAAAACCGTTGTAATCGGGCGAGTTTCTACCATCAGATGCAATAGGAATTTTTGGGTTAGGTCAATCCGTTCGCGAGATATGGGAGTTTGAAGCTAAGAAATGGTTGAGAAGACAACAAATTTTTCGCACTTCTGCTGCTCCAAACGCTTAACCAGAATGGCCTAGGGAAAAAATAGAAAAACCGTTGTAATCGGGCGAGTTTCTACTTTTAGATGCAACAGGAATTTTTGGGTTAGGTCAATCCGTTCGCGAGATATGGGAGTTTGAAGCTAAGAAATGGTTGAGAAGACAACAAATTTTTCGCACTTCTGCTGCTCCAAACGCTTAACCAGAATGGCCTAGGGAAAAAATACACATACCGTTATAATCGGGCGAGTTTCTACTTTCAGATGCAATAGGAATTTTTGGGTTAGGTCAATCCGTTCGCGAGATATGGGAGTTTGAAGCCAAAAAATGGTAGAGAAGGCAAAAAATTTTTCGCAATTCTGCTGCTCCAAACGCTTAACCAGAATGGCCTAGGGAAAAAGTAGAAAAACCGTTGTAATCGGGCGAGTTTCTACTTTAAGATGCAACAGGAATTTTTGGGTTAGGTCAATCCGTTCGCGAGATATGGGAGTTTGAAGCTAAGAAATGGTTGAGAAGACAACAAATTTTTCGCAATTCTGCTGCTCCAAACGCTTAACCAGAATGGCATAGGGAAAAAATACACATACCGTTATAATCGGGCGAGTTTCTACTTTCAGATGCAATAGGAATTTTTGGGTTAGGTCAATCCGTTCGCGAGATATGGGAGTTTGAAGCCAAAAAATGCTAGAGAAGGCAAAAAATTTTTCGCAATTCTGCTGCTCCAAACGCTTAACCAGAATGGCCTAGGGAAAAAATACACATACCGTTGTAATCGGGCGAGTTTCTACCTTCAGATGCAATAGGAATTTTTGGGTTAGGTCAATCCGTTCGCGAGATATGGGAGTTTGAAGCCAAGAAATGGTAGAGAAGGCAAAAAATTTTTCACAATTCTGCTGCTCCAAACGCTTAACCAGAATGGCCTAGGGAAAAAATAGAAAAACCGTTGTAATCGGGCGAGTTTCTACTTTCAGATGCAACAGGAATTTTTGGGATAGGTCAATCCGTTCGCGAGATATGGGAGTTTGAAGCTAAGAAATGGTTGAGAAGACAACAAATTTTTCGCACTTCTGCTGCTCCAAACGCTTAACCAGAATGGCCTAGGGAAAAAATACACATACCGTTATAATCGGGCGAGTTTCTACTTTCAGATGCAATAGGAATTTTTGGGTTAGGTCAATCCGTTCGCGAGATATGGGAGTTTGAAGCCAAGAAATGGTAGAGAAGGCAAAAAATTTTTCGCAATTCTGCTGCTCCAAACGCTTAACCAGATTGGCCTAGGGAAAAAATAGAAAAACCGTTGTAATCGGGCGAGTTTCTACTTTCAGATGCAACAGGAATTTTTGGGTTAGATCAATCTGTTCGCGAGATATGGGAGTTTGAAGCCAAGAAATGGTAGAGAAGGCAAAAAATTTTTCACAATTCTGCTGCTCCAAAAGCTTAACCAGAATGGCCTAGGGAAAAAATATACATACCGTTATAATCGGACGAGTTTCTACTTTCAGATGCAACAGGAATTTTTGGGATAGGTCAATCCGTTCGCGAGATATGGGAGTTTGAAGCTAAGAAATGGTTGAGAAGACAACAAATTTTTCGCACTTCTGCTGCTCCAAACGCTTAACCAGAATGGCCTAGGGAAAAAATACACATACCGTTATAATCGGGCGAGTTTCTACTTTCAGATGCAATAGGAATTTTTGGGTTAGGTCAATCCGTTCGCGAGATATGGGAGTTTGAAGCCAAGAAATGGTTGAGAAGGCAAAAAATTTTTCGCAATTCTGCTGCTCCAAACGCTTAACCAGAATGGCCTAGGGAAAAAATACACATATCGTTGTAATCGGGCGAGTTTCTACCTTCAGATGCAATAGGAATTTTTAGGTTAGGTCAATCCGTTCGCGAGATATGGGAGTTTGAAGTCAAGAAATGGTAGAGAAGGCAAAAAATTTTTCACAATTCTGCTGCTCCAAAAGCTTAACCAGAATGGCCTAGGGAAAAAATACACATACCGTTGTAATCGGGCGTGTTTCTACTTTCAGATGCAATAGGAATTTTTGGGTTAGGTCAATCCGTTCGCGAGATATGGGAGTTTGAAGCCAAAAAATTGTAGAGAAGGCAAAAAATTTTTCGCAATTCTGCTGCTCCAAACGCTTAACCAGACTGGCCTAGGGAAAAAATACACATACCGTTGTAATCGGGCGAGTTTCTACCTTCAGATGCAATAGGAATTTTTGGGTTAGGTCAATCCGTTCGCGAGATATGGGAGTTTGAAGCCAAGAAATGGTAGAGAAGGCAAAAAATTTTTCACAATTCTGCTGCTCCAAACGCTTAACCAGATTGGCCTAGGGAAAAAATAGAAAACCCGTTGTAATCGGGCGAGTTTCTACTTTCAGATGCAACAGGAATTTTTGGGATAGGTCAATCCGTTCGCGAGATATGGGAGTTTGAAGCTAAGAAATGGTTGAGAAGACAACAAATTTTTCGCACTTCTGCTGCTCCTAACGCTTAACCAGAATGGCCTAGGGAAAAATTACACATACCGTTGTAATCGGGCGAGTTTCTACTTTCAGACGCAACAGGAATTTTTGGGTTAGGTCAATCCGTTCGCGAGATATGGGAGTTTGAAGCCAAGAAATGGTTGAGAAGGCAAAAAATTTTTCGCAATTCAGCTGCTCCAAACGCTTAACCAGAATGGCCTAGGGAAAAATACACATACCGTTGTAATCGGGCGAGTTTCTACCTTCAGATGCAATATGAATTTTTGGGTTAGGTCAATCCGTTCGCGAGATATGGGAGTTTGAAGCCAAGAAATGGTAGAGAAGGCAAAAAATTTTTCACAATTCTGCTGCTCCAAAAGCTTAACCAGAATGGCCTAGGGAAAAAATACACATACCGTTGTAATCGGGCGAGTTTCTACTTTCAGATGCAATAGGAATTTTTGGGTTAGGTCAATCCGTTCGCGAGATATGGGAGTTTGAAACCAAGAAATGGTAGAGAAGGCAAAAAATTTTTCACAATTCTGCTGCTCCAAACGCTTAACCAGAATGGCCTAGGGAAAAAATAGAAAAACCGTTGTAATCGGGCGAGTTTCTACTTTTAGATGCAACAGGAATTTTTGGGTTAGGTCAATCCGTTCGCGAGATATGGGAGTTTGAAGCTAAGAAATGGTTGAGAAGACAACAAATTTTTCGCACTTCTGCTGCTCCAAACGCTTAACCAGAATGGCCTAGGGAAAAAATACACATACCGTTATAATCGGGCGAGTTTCTACTTTCAGATGCAATAGGAATTTTTGGGTTAGGTCAATCCGTTCGCGAGATATGGGAGTTTGAAGCCAAAAAATGGTAGAGAAGGCAAAAAATTTTTCGCAATTCTGCTGCTCCAAACGCTTAACCAGAATGGCCTAGGGAAAAAGTAGAAAAACCGTTGTAATCGGGCGAGTTTCTACTTTAAGATGCAACAGGAATTTTTGGGTTAGGTCAATCCGTTCGCGAGATATGGGAGTTTGAAGCCAAGAAATGGTTGAGAAGGCAAAAAATTTTTCGCAATTCAGCTGCTCCAAACGCTTAACCAGAATGGCCTAGGGAAAAAATACACATACCGTTGTAATCGGGCGAGTTTCTACCTTCAGATGCAATACGAATTTTTGGGTTAGTTCAATCCGTTCGCGAGATATGGGAGTTTGAAGCCAAGAAATGGTAGAGAGGGCAAAAAATTTTTCACAATTCTGCTGCTCCAAAAGCTTAACCAGAATGGCCTAGGGAAAAAATACACATACCGTTATAATCGGGCGAGTTTCTACTTTCAGATGCAATAGGAATTTTTGGGTTAGTTCAATCCGTTCGCGAGATATGGGAGTTTGAAGCCAAAAAATGGTAGAGAAGGCAAAAAATTTTTCGCAATTCTGCTGCTCCAAACGCTTAACCAGAATGGCCTAGGGAAAAAATACACATACCGTTGTAATCGGGCGAGTTTCTACCTTCAGATGCAATAGGAATTTTTGGGTTAGGTCAATCCGTTCGCGAGATATGGGAGTTTGAAGCCAAGAAATGGTAGAGAAGGCAAAAAATTTTTCACAATTCTGCTGCTCCAAACGCTTAACCAGAATGGCCTAGGGAAAAAATAGAAAAACCGTTGTAATCGGGCGAGTTTCTACTTTCAGATGCAACAGGAATTTTTGGGTTAGGTCAATCCGTTCGCGAGATATGGGAGTTTGAAGCCAAGAAATGGTAGAGAAGGCAAAAAATTTTTCACAATTCTGCTGCTCCAAAAGCTTAACCAGAATGGCCTAGGGAAAAAATACACATACCGTTGTAATCGGGCGAGTTTCTACTTTCAGATGCAATAGGAATTTTTGGGTTAGGTCAATCCGTTCGCGAGATATGGGACTTTGAAGCCAAGAAATGGTTGAGAAGGCAAAAAATTTTTCGCAATTCTGCTGCTCCAAACGCTTAACCAGAATGGCCTAGGGAAAAAATAGAAAAACCGTTGTAATCGGGCGAGTTTCTACCATCAGATGCAATAGGAATTTTTGGGTTAGGTCAATCCGTTCGCGAGATACGGGAGTTTGAAGCTAAGAAATGGTTGAGAAGACAACAAATTTTTCGCACTTCTGCTGCTCCAAACGCTTAACCAGAATGGCCTAGGGAAAAAATAGAAAAACCGTTGTAATCGGGCGAGTTTCTACTTTTAGATGCAACAGGAATTTTTGGGTTAGGTCAATCCGTTCGCGAGATATGGGAGTTTGAAGCTAAGAAATGGTTGAGAAGACAACAAATTTTTCGCACTTCTGCTGCTCCAAACGCTTAACCAGAATGGCCTAGGGAAAAAATACACATACCGTTATAATCGGGCGAGTTTCTACTTTCAGATGCAATAGGAATTTTTGGGTTAGGTCGATCCGTTCGCGAGATATGGGAGTTTGAAGCCAAAAAATGGTAGAGAAGGCAAAAAATTTTTCGCAATTCTGCTGCTCCAAACGCTTAACCAGAATGGCCTAGGGAAAAAGTAGAAAAACCGTTGTAATCGGGCGAGTTTCTACTTTAAGATGCAACAGGAATTTTTGGGTTAGGTCAATCCGTTCGCGAGATATGGGAGTTTGAAGCTAAGAAATGGTTGAGAAGACAACAAATTTTTCGCAATTCTGCTGCTCCAAACGCTTAACCAGAATGGCATAGGGAAAAAATACACATACCGTTATAATCGGGCGAGTTTCTACTTTCAGATGCAATAGGAATTTTTGGGTTAGGTCAATCCGTTCGCGAGATATGGGAGTTTGAAGCCAAAAAATGCTAGAGAAGGCAAAAAATTTTTCGCAATTCTGCTGCTCCAAACGCTTAACCAGAATGGCCTAGGGAAAAAATACACATACCGTTGTAATCGGGCGAGTTTCTACCTTCAGATGCAATAGGAATTTTTGGGTTAGGTCAATCCGTTCGCGAGATATGGGAGTTTGAAGCCAAGAAATGGTAGAGAAGGCAAAAAATTTTTCACAATTCTGCTGCTCCAAACGCTTAACCAGAATGGCCTAGGGAAAAAATAGAAAAACCGTTGTAATCGGGCGAGTTTCTACTTTCAGATGCAACAGGAATTTTTGGGATAGGTCAATCCGTTCGCGAGATATGGGAGTTTGAAGCTAAGAAATGGTTGAGAAGACAACAAATTTTTCGCACTTCTGCTGCTCCAAACGCTTAACCAGAATGGCCTAGGGAAAAAATACACATACCGTTATAATCGGGCGAGTTTCTACTTTCAGATGCAATAGGAATTTTTGGGTTAGGTCAATCCGTTCGCGAGATATGGGAGTTTGAAGCCAAGAAATGGTAGAGAAGGCAAAAAATTTTTCGCAATTCTGCTGCTCCAAACGCTTAACCAGATTGGCCTAGGGAAAAAATAGAAAAACCGTTGTAATCGGGCGAGTTTCTACTTTCAGATGCAACAGGAATTTTTGGGTTAGATCAATCCGTTCGCGAGATATGGGAGTTTGAAGCCAAGAAATGGTAGAGAAGGCAAAAAATTTTTCACAATTCTGCTGCTCCAAAAGCTTAACCAGAATGGCCTAGGGAAAAAATATACATACCGTTATAATCGGACGAGTTTCTACTTTCAGATGCAACAGGAATTTTTGGGATAGGTCAATCCGTTCGCGAGATATGGGAGTTTGAAGCTAAGAAATGGTTGAGAAGACAACAAATTTTTCGCACTTCTGCTGCTCCAAACGCTTAACCAGAATGGCCTAGGGAAAAAATACACATACCGTTATAATCGGGCGAGTTTCTACTTTCAGATGCAATAGGAATTTTTGGGTTAGGTCAATCCGTTCGCGAGATATGGGAGTTTGAAGCCAAGAAATGGTTGAGAAGGCAAAAAATTTTTCGCAATTCTGCTGCTCCAAACGCTTAACCAGAATGGCCTAGGGAAAAAATACACATATCGTTGTAATCGGGCGAGTTTCTACCTTCAGATGCAATAGGAATTTTTAGGTTAGGTCAATCCGTTCGCGAGATATGGGAGTTTGAAGTCAAGAAATGGTAGAGAAGGCAAAAAATTTTTCACAATTCTGCTGCTCCAAAAGCTTAACCAGAATGGCCTAGGGAAAAAATACACATACCGTTGTAATCGGGCGTGTTTCTACTTTCAGATGCAATAGGAATTTTTGGGTTAGGTCAATCCGTTCGCGAGATATGGGAGTTTGAAGCCAAAAAATTGTAGAGAAGGCAAAAAATTTTTCGCAATTCTGCTGCTCCAAACGCTTAACCAGACTGGCCTAGGGAAAAAATACACATACCGTTGTAATCGGGCGAGTTTCTACTTTCAGACGCAACAGGAATTTTTGGGTTAGGTCAATCCGTTCGCGAGATATGGGAGTTTGAAGCCAAGAAATGGTTGAGAAGGCAAAAAATTTTTCGCAATTCAGCTGCTCCAAACGCTTAACCAGAATGGCCTAGGGAAAAATACACATACCGTTGTAATCGGGCGAGTTTCTACCTTCAGATGCAATATGAATTTTTGGGTTAGGTCAATCCGTTCGCGAGATATGGGAGTTTGAAGCCAAGAAATGGTAGAGAAGGCAAAAAATTTTTCACAATTCTGCTGCTCCAAAAGCTTAACCAGAATGGCCTAGGGAAAAAATACACATACCGTTGTAATCGGGCGAGTTTCTACTTTCAGATGCAATAGGAATTTTTGGGTTAGGTCAATCCGTTCGCGAGATATGGGAGTTTGAAACCAAGAAATGGTAGAGAAGGCAAAAAATTTTTCACAATTCTGCTGCTCCAAAAGCTTAACCAGAATGGCCTAGGGAAAAAATACACATACCGTTGTAATCGGGCGAGTTTCTACTTTCAGATGCAATAGGAATTTTTGGGTTAGGTCAATCCGTTCGTGAGATATGGGACTTTGAAGCCAAGACATGGTTGAGAAGGCAAAAAATTTTTCGCAATTCTGCTGCTCCGAACGCTTAACCAGAATGGCCTAGGGAAAAATTACACATACCGTTGTAATCGGGCGAGTTTCTACTTTCAGATGCAACAGGAATTTTTGGGTTAGGTCAATCCGTTCGCGAGATATGGGAGTTTGAAGCTAAGAAATGGTTGAGAAGACAACAAATTTTTCGCACTTCTGCTGCTCCAAACGCTTAACCAGAATGGCCTAGGGAAAAAATACACATACCGTTATAATCGGGCGAGTTTCTACTTTCAGATGCAATAGGAATTTTTGGGTTAGGTCAATCCGTTCGCGAGATATGGGAGTTTGAAGCCAAGAAATGGTTGAGAAGGCAAAAAATTTTTCGCAATTCAGCTGCTCCAAACGCTTAACCAGAATGGCCTAGGGAAAAAATACACATACCGTTGTAATCGGGCGAGTTTCTACCTTCAGATGCAATACGAATTTTTGGGTAAGGTCAATCCGTTCGCGAGATATGGGAGTTTGAAGCCAAGAAATGGTAGAGAGGGCAAAAAATTTTTCACAATTCTGCTGCTCCAAAAGCTTAACCAGAATGGCCTAGGGAAAAAATACACATACCGTTATAATCGGGCGAGTTTCTACTTTCAGATGCAATAGGAATTTTTGGGTTAGTTCAATCCGTTCGCGAGATATGGGAGTTTGAAGCCAAAAAATGGTAGAGAAGGCAAAAAATTTTTCGCAATTCTGCTGCTCCAAACGCTTAACCAGAATGGCCTAGGGAAAAAATACACATACCGTTGTAATCGGGCGAGTTTCTACCTTCAGATGCAATAGGAATTTTTGGGTTAGGTCAATCCGTTCGCGAGATATGGGAGTTTGAAGCCAAGAAATGGTAGAGAAGGCAAAAAATTTTTCACAATTCTGCTGCTCCAAACGCTTAACCAGAATGGCCTAGGGAAAAAATAGAAAAACCGTTGTAATCGGGCGAGTTTCTACTTTCAGATGCAACAGGAATTTTTGGGTTAGGTCAATCCGTTCGCGAGATATGGGAGTTTGAAGCTAAGAAATGCTTGAGAAGACAACCAATTTTTCGCACTTCTGCTGCTCCAAACGCTTAACCAGAATGGCCTAGGGAAAAAATACACATACCGTTATAATCGGGCGAGTTTCTACTTTCAGATGCAATAGGAATTTTTGGGTTAGGTCAATCCGTTCGCGAGATATGGGAGTTTGAAGCCAAGAAATGGTTGAGAAGGCAAAAAATTTTTCGCAATTCTGCTGCTCCAAAAGCTTAACCAGAATGGCCTCGGGAAAAAATACACATACCGTTAAAATCGGGCGAGTTTCTACTTTCAGATGCAATAGGAATTTTTGGGTTAGGTCAATCCGTTCGCGAGATATGGGAGTTTGAAGCCAAGAAATGGTAGAGAAGGCAAAAAATTTTTCACAATTCTGCTGCTCCAAACGCTTCACCAGAATGGCCTAGGGAAAAAATAGAAAAACCGTTGTAATCGGGCGAGTTTCTACTTTCAGATGCAACAGGAATTTTTGGGTTAGGTCGATCCGTTCGCGAGATATGGGAGTTTGAAGCTAAGAAATGGTTGAGAAGACAACAAATTTTTCGCACTTCTGCTGCTCCAAACGCTTAACCAGAATGGCCTAGGGAAAAAATACACATACCGTTATAATCGGGCGAGTTTCTACTTTCAGATGCAATAGGAATTTTTGGGTTATGTCAATCCGTTCGCGAGATATGGGAGTTTGAAGCCAAGAAATGGTTGAGAAGGCAAAAAATTTTTCGCAATTCTGCTGCTCCAAACGCTTAACCAGAATGGCCTAGGGAAAAAATACACATACCGTTGTAACCGGGCGAGTTTCTACCTTCAGATGCAATAGGAATTTTTGGGTTAGGTCAATCCGTTCGCGAGATATGGCAGTTTGAAGCCAAGAAATGGTAGAGAAGGCAAAAAATTTTGCACAATTCTGCTGCTCCAAAAGCTTAACCAGAATGGCCTAGGGAAAAAATACACATACCGTTGTAATCGGGCGAGTTTCTACTTTCACATGCAATAGGAATTTTTGGGTTTGGTCAATCCGTTCGCGAGATATGGGAGTTTGAAGCTAAGAAATGGTTGAGAAGACAACAAATTTTTCGCACTTCTGCTGCTCCAAACGCTTAACCAGAATGGCCTAGGGAAAAAATACACATACCGTTATAATCGGGCGAGTTTCTACTTTCAGATGCAATAGGAATTTTTGGGTTAGGTCAATCCGTTCGCGAGATATGGGAGTTTGAAGCCAAAAAATGGTAGAGAAGGCAAAAAATTTTTCGCAATTCTGCTGCTCCAAACGCTTAACCAGTATGGCCTAGGGAAAAAATACACATACCGTTGTAATCGGGCGAGTTTCTACCTTCAGATACAATAGGAATTTTTGGGTTAGGTCAATCCGTTCGCGAGATATGGGAGTTTGAAGCCAAGAAATGGTAGAGAAGGCAAAAAATTCTTCACAATTCTGCTGCTCCAAACGCTTAACCAGAATGGCCCAGGGAAAAAATACACATATCGTTGTAATCGGGCGAGTTTCTACCATCAGAAGCAATAGGAATATTTGGGTTAGGTCAATCCTTTCGCGAGATATGGGAGTTTGAAGCCAAGAAATGGTAGAGAAGGCAAAAAATTTTTCGCAATTCTGCTGCTCCAAACGCTTAACCAGAATGGCCTAGGGAAAAAATACACATATCCTTGTAATCGGGCGAGTTTCTACCATCAGATGCAATAGGAATATTTGGGTTAGGTCAATCCTTTCGCGAGATATGGGAGTTTGAAGCCAAGAAATGGTAGAGAAGGCAAAAAATTTTTCACATTTCTGCTGCTCCAAAAGCTTAACCAGAATGGCCTAGGGAAAAAATACACATACCGTTGTAATCGGGCGAGTTTCTACTTTCTGATGCAATAGGAATTTTTGGGTTAGGTCAATCCGTTCGCGAGATATGGGACTTTGAAGCCAAGAAATGGTTGAGAAGGCAAAAAATTTTTCGCAATTCTGCTGCTCCAAACGCTTAACCAGAATGGCCTAGGGAAAAATTACACATACCGTTGTAATCGGGCGAGTTTCTACTTTCAGATGCAATAGGAATTTTTGGGTTAGGTAAATCCGTTCGCGAGATATGGGAGTTTGAAGCCAAGAAATGGTAGAGAAGGCAAAAAATTTTTCACAATTCTGCTGCTCCAAACGCTTAACCAGAATGGCCTAGGGAAAAAGTAGAAAAACCGTTGTAATCGGGCGAGTTTCTACTTTCAGATGCAACAGGAATTTTTGGGTTAGGTCAATCCGTTCGCGAGATATGGGAGTTTGAAGCTAAGAAATGGTTGAGCAGACAACAAATTTTTCGCACTTCTGCTGCTCCAAACGCTTAACCAGAATGGCATAGGGAAAAAATACACATACCGTTATAATCGGGCGAGGTTCTACTTTCAGATGCAATAGGAATTTTTGGGTTAGGTCAATCCGTTCGCGAGATATGGGAGTTTGAAGCCAAAAAATGCTAGAGAAGGCAAAAAATTTTTCGCAATTCTGCTGCTCCAAACGCTTAACCAGAATGGCCTAGGGAAAAAATACACATACCGTTGTAATCGGGCGAGTTTCTACCTTCAGATGCAATAGGAATTTTTGGGTTAGGTCAATCCGTTCGCGAGATATGGGAGTTTGAAGCCAAGAAATGGTTGAGAAGGCAAAAAATTTTTCGCAATTCTGCTGCACCAAACGCTTAACCAGAATGGCCTAGGGAAAAAATACACATATCGTTGTAATCGGGCGAGTTTCTACATTCAGATGCAATAGGAATTTTTGGGTTAGGTCAATCCGTTCGCGAGATATGGGAGTTTGAAGCCAAGAAATGGTAGAGAAGGCAAAAAATTTTTCACAATTCTGCTGCTCCAAAAGCTTAACCAGAATGGCCTAGGGAAAAAATATACATACCGTTATAATCGGGCGAGTTTCTACTTTCAGATGCAATAGGAATTTTTGGGTTAGGTCAATCCGTTCACGAGATATGGGAGTTTGAAGCCAAAAAATGGTAGAGAAGGCAAAAAATTTTTCGCAATTCTGCTGCTCCAAACGCTTAACCAGAATGGCCTATGGAAAAAATACACATACCGTTGTAATCGGGCGAGTTTCTACCTTCAGATGCAATAGGAATTTTTGGGTTAGGTCAATCCGTTCGCGAGATATGGGAGTTTGAAGCCAAGAAATGGTAGAGAAGGCAAAAAATTTTTCACAATTCTGCTGCTCCAAACGCTTAACCAGATTGGCCTAGGGAAAAAATAGAAAAACCGTTGTAATCGGGCGAGTTTCTACTTTCAGATGCAACAGGAATTTTTGGGTTAAATCAATCCGTTCGCGAGATATGGGAGTTTGAAGCCAAGAAATGGTAGAGAAGGCAAAAAATTTTTCACAATTCTGCTGCTCCAAACGCTTAACCAGAATGGCCTAGGGAAAAAATAGAAAAACCGTTGTAATCGGGCGAGTTTCTACTTTCAGATGCAACAGGAATTTTTGGGTTAGGTCAATCCGTTCGCGAGATATGGGAGTTTGAGGCTAAGAAATGGTAGAGAAGGCAAAAAATTTTTCGCAATTCTGCTGCTCCAAACGCTTAACCAGAATGGCCTAGGGAAAAAATACACATACCGTTGTAACCGGGCGAGTTTCTACCTTCAGATGCAATAGGAATTTTTGGGTTAGGTCAATCCGTTCGCGAGATATGGCAGTTTGAAGCCAAGAAATGGTAGAGAAGGCAAAAAATTTTTCACAATTCTGCTGCTCCAAAAGCTTAACCAGAATGGCCTAGGGAAAAAATACACATACCGTTGTAATCGGGCGAGTTTCTACTTTCACATGCAATAGGAATTTTTGGGTTTGGTCAATCCGTTCTCGAGATATGGGAGTTTGAAGCTAAGAAATGGTTGAGAAGACAACAAATTTTTCGCACTTCTGCTGCTCCAAACGCTTAACCAGAATGGCCTAGGGAAAAAATACACATACCGTTATAATCGGGCGAGTTTCTACTTTCAGATGCAATAGGAATTTTTGGGTTAGGTCAATCCGTTCGCGAGATATGGGAGTTTGAAGCCAAAAAATGGTAGAGAAGGCAAAAAATTTTTCGCAATTCTGCTGCTCCAAACGCTTAACCAGAATGGCCTAGGGAAAAAATACACATACCGTTGTAATCGGGCGAGTTTCTACCTTCAGATGCAATAGGAATTTTTGGGTTAGGTCAATCCGTTCGCGAGATATGGGAGTTTGAAGCCAAGAAATGGTAGAGAAGGCAAAAAATTCTTCACAATTCTGCTGCTCCAAACGCTTAACCAGAATGGCCCAGGGAAAAAATACACATATCGTTGTAATCGGGCGAGTTTCTACCATCAGAAGCAATAGGAATATTTGGGTTAGGTCAATCCTTTCGCGAGATATGGGAGTTTGAAGCCAAGAAATGGTAGAGAAGGCAAAAAATTTTTCGCAATTCTGCTGCTCCAAACGCTTAACCAGAATGGCCTAGGGAAAAAATACACATATCGTTGTAATCGGGCGAGTTTCTACCATCAGATGCAATAGGAATATTTGGGTTAGGTCAATCCTTTCGCGAGATATGGGAGTTTGAAGCCAAGAAATGGTAGAGAAGACAAAAAATTTTTCACATTTCTGCTGCTCCAAAAGCTTAACCAGAATGGCCTAGGGAAAAAATACACATACCGTTGTAATCGGGCGAGTTTCTACTTTCAGATGCAATAGGAATTTTTGGGTTAGGTCAATCCGTTCGCGAGATATGGGAGTTTGAAGCCAAGAAATGGTTGAGAAGGCAAAAAATTTTTCACAATTCTGCTGCTCCAAACGCTTAACCAGAATGGCCTAGGGAAAAAATACACATATCGTTGTAATCGGGCGAGTTTCTACCTTCAGATGCAATAGGAATTTTTGGGTTAGGTCAATCCGTTCGCGAGATATGGGAGTTTGAAGCCAAGAAATGGTAGAGAAGGCAAAAAATTTTTCACAATTCTGCTGCTCCAAACGCTTAACCAGAATGGCCTAGGGAAAAAGTAGAAAAACCGTTGTAATCGGGCGAGTTTCTACTTTCAGATGCAACAGGAATTTTTGGGTTAGGTCAATCCGTTCGCGAGATATGGGAGTTTGAAGCTAAGAAATGGTTGAGCAGACAACAAATTTTTCGCACTTCTGCTGCTCCAAACGCTTAACCAGAATGGCATAGGGAAAAAATACACATACCGTTATAATCGGGCGAGGTTCTACTTTCAGATGCAATAGGAATTTTTGGGTTAGGTCAATCCGTTCGCGAGATATGGGAGTTTGAAGCCAAAAAATGCTAGAGAAGGCAAAAAATTTTTCGCAATTCTGCTGCTCCAAACGCTTAACCAGAATGGCCTAGGGAAAAAATACACATACCGTTGTAATCGGGCGAGTTTCTACCTTCAGATGCAATAGGAATTTTTGGGTTAGGTCAATCCGTTCGCGAGATATGGGAGCTTGAAGCCAAGAAATGGTTGAGAAGGCAAAAAATTTTTCGCAATTCTGCTGCTCCAAACGCTTAACCAGAATGGCCTAGGGAAAAAATACACATATCGTTGTAATCGGGCGAGTTTCTACCTTCAGATGCAATAGGAATTTTTGGGTTAGGTCAATCCGTTCGCGAGATATGGGAGTTTGAAGCCAAGAAATGGTAGAGAAGGCAAAAAATTTTTCACAATTCTGCTGCTCCAAAAGCTTAACCAGAATGGCCTAGGGAAAAAATATACATACCGTTATAATCGGGCGAGTTTCTACTTTCAGATGCATTAGGAATTTTTGGGTTAGGTCAATCCGTTCGCGAGATATGGGAGTTTGAAGCCAAAAAATGGTAGAGAAGGCAAAAAATTTTTCGCAATTCTGCTGCTCCAAACGCTTAACCAGAATGGCCTAGGGAGAAAATACACATACCGTTGTAATCGGGCGAGTTTCTACCTTCAGATGCAATAGGAATTTTTGGGTTAGGTCAATCCGTTCGCGAGATATGGGAGTTTGAAGCCAAGAAATGGTAGAGAAGGCAAAAAATTTTTCACAATTCTGCTGCTCCAAACGCTTAACCAGATTGGCCTAGGGAAAAAATAGAAAAACCGTTGTAATCGGGCGAGTTTCTACTTTCAGATGCAACAGGAATTTTTGGGTTAAATCAATCCGTTCGCGAGATATGGGAGTTTGAAGCCAAGAAATGGTAGAGAAGGCAAAAAATTTTTCACAATTCTGCTGCTCCAAACGCTTAACCAGAATGGCCTAGGGAAAAAATAGAAAAAACCGTTGTAATCGGGCGAGTTTCTACTTTCAGATGCAACAGGAATTTTTGGGTTAGGTCAATCCGTTCGCGAGATATGGGAGTTTGAAGCTAAGAAATGGTAGAGAAGGCAAAAAATTTTTCGCAATTCTGCTGCTCCAAACGCTTAACCAGAATGGCCTAGGGAAAAAATACACATATCGTTGTAATCGGGCGGGTTTCTACCTTCAGATGCAATAGGAATTTTTGGGTTAGGTCAATCCGTTCGCGAGATATGGGAGTTTGAAGCCAAGAAATGGTAGAGAAGGCAAAAAATTTTTCACAATTCTGCTGCTCCAAAAGCTTAACCAGAATGGCCTAGGGAAAAAATATACATACCGTTATAATCGGACGAGTTTCTACTTTCACATGCAATAGGAATTTCTGGGTTAGGTCAATCCGTTCGCGAGATATGGGAGTTTGAAGCCAAAAAATGGTAGAGAAGGCAAAAAATTGTTCGCAATTCTGCTGTTCCAAACGCTTAACCAGAATGGCCTAGGGAAAAAATACACATACCGTTGTAATCGGGCGAGTTTCTACCTTCAGATGCAATAGGAATTTTTGGGTTAGATCAATCCGTTCGCGAGATATGGGAGTTTGAAGCCAAGAAATGGTAGAGAAGGCAAAAAATTTTTCACAATTCTGCTGCTCCAAACGCTTAACCAGAATGGCCTAGGGAAAAAATAGAAAAACCGTTGTAATCGGGCGAGTTTCTACTTTCAGATGCAACAGGAATTTTTGGGTTAGGTCAATCCGTTCGCGAGATATGGGAGTTTGAAGCTAAGAAATGGTAGAGAAGGCAAAAAATTTTTCGCAATTCTGCTGCTCCAAACGCTTAACCAGA
Source organism: Ptiloglossa arizonensis (assembly GCF_051014685.1). Lineage (NCBI taxonomy): Eukaryota > Metazoa > Arthropoda > Insecta > Hymenoptera > Colletidae > Ptiloglossa > Ptiloglossa arizonensis. Next base: position 84,331 of record NW_027479550.1, read on the forward strand.
ATGGCCTAGGGAAAAAATACACATATCGTTGTAATCGGGCGAGTTTCTACCTTCAGATGCAATAGGAATTTTTGGGTTAGGTCAATCCGTTCGCGAGATATGGGAGTTTGAAGCCAAGAAATGGTAGAGAAGGCAAAAAATTTTTCACAATTCTGCTGCTCCAAAAGCTTAACCAGAATGGCCTAGGGAAAAAATATACATACCGTTATAATCGGACGAGTTTCTACTTTCAGATGCAATAGGAATTTTTGGGTTAGGTCAATCCGTTCGCGAGATATGGGACTTTGAAGCCAAGAAATGGTTGAGAAGGCAAAAAATATTTCGCAATTCTGCTGCTCCAAACGCTTAACCAGAATGGCCTAGGGAAAAATTACACACACCGTTGTAATCGGGCGAGTTTCTACTTTGAGATGCAATAGGAATTTTTGGGTTAGTTCAGTCCGTTCGCGAGATATGGGAATTTGAAGCCAAGAAATGGTTGAGAAGGCAAAAAATTTTTCACAATTCTGCTGCTCCAAACGCTTAACCAGAATGGCCTAGGGAAAAAATAGAAAAACCGTTGTAATCGGGCGAGTTTCTACTTTCAGATGCAACAGGAATTTTTGGGTTAGGTCAATCCGTTCGCGAGATATGGGAGTTTGAAGCTAAGAAATGGTTGAGAAGACAACAAATTTTTCGCACTTCTGCTGCTCCAAATGCTTAACCAGAATGGCCTAGGGAAAAATAGAAAAACCGTTGTAAGCGGGCGAGTTTCTACTTTCAGATGCAACAGGAATTTTTGGGTTAGGTCAATCCGTTCGCGAGATATGGGAGTTTGAAGCTAAGAAATGGTTGAGAAGACAACAAATTTTTCGCACTTCTGCTGCTCCAAACGCTTAACCAGAATGGCCTAGGGAAAAAATACACATACCGTTACAATCGGGCGAGTTTCTACTTTCAGATGCAATAGGAATTTTTGGATTAGGTCAATCCGTTCGCGAGATATGGGAGTTTGAAGCCAAGAAGTGGTTGAGAAGGCAAAAAATTTTTCGCAATTCTGCTGCTCCAAACGCTTAACCAGAATGGCCTAGGGAAAAAATACACATATCGTGGTAATCGGGCGAGTTTCTACCTTCAGATGCAATAGGAATTTTTGGGTTAGGTCAATCCGTTCGCGAGATATGGCAGTTTGAAGCCAAGAAATGGTAGAGAAGGCAAAAAATTTTTCACAATTCTGCTGCTCCAAACGCTTAACCAGAATGGCCTAGGGAAAAAATAGAAAAACCGTTGTAATCGGGCGAGTTTCTACTTTCAGATGCAACAGGAATTTTTGGGTTAGGTCAATCCGTTCGCGAGATATGGGAGTTTGAGGCTAAGAAATGGTAGAGAAGGCAAAAAATTTTTCGCAATTCTGCTGCTCCAAACGCTTAACCAGAATGGCCTAGGGAAAAAATACACATACCGTTGTAATCGGGCGAGTTTCTACTTTCACATGCAATAGGAATTTTTGGGTTTGGTCAATCCGTTCGCGAGATATGGGAGTTTGAAGCTAAGAAATGGTTGAGAAGACAACAAATTTTTCGCACTTCTGCTGCTCCAAACGCTTAACCAGAATGGCCTAGGGAAAAAATACACATACCGTTATAATCGGGCGAGTTTCTACTTTCAGATGCAATAGGAATTTTTGGGTTAGGTCAATCCGTTCGCGAGATATGGGAGTTTGAAGCCAAAAAATGGTAGAGAAGGCAAAAAATTTTTCGCAATTCTGCTGCTCCAAACGCTTAACCAGAATGGCCTAGGGAAAAAATACACATACCGTTGTAATCGGGCGAGTTTCTACCTTCAGATGCAATAGGAATTTTTGGGTTAGGTCAATCCGTTCGCGAGATATGGGAGTTTGAAGCCAAGAAATGGTTGAGAAGGCAAAAAATTTTTCGCAATTCTGCTGCTCCAAACGCTTAACCAGAATGGCCTAGGGAAAAAATACACATATCGTTGTAGTCGGGCGAGTTTCTACCTTCAGATGCAATAGGAATTTTTGGGTTAGGTCAATCCGTTCGCGAGATATGGGAGTTTGAAGCCAAGAAATGGTAGAGAAGGCAAAAAATTTTTCACAATTCTGCTGCTCCAAAAGCTTAACCAGAATGGCCTAGGGAAAAAATATACATACCGTTATAATCGGGCGAGTTTCTACTTTCAGATGCAATAGGAATTTTTGGGTTAGGTCAATCCGTTCGCGAGATATGGGAGTTTGAAGCCAAAAAATGGTAGAGAAGGCAAAAAATTTTTCGCAATTCTGCTGCTCCAAACGCTTAACCAGAATGCCCTAGGGAGAAAATACACATACCGTTGTAATCGGGCGAGTTTCTACCTTCAGATGCAATAGGAATTTTTGGGTTAGGTCAATCCGTTCGCGAGATATGGGAGTTTGAAGCCAAGAAATGGTAGAGAAGGCAAAAAATTTTTCACAATTCTGCTGCTCCAAACGCTTAACCAGATTGGCCTAGGGAAAAAATAGAAAAACCGTTGTAATCGGGCGAGTTTCTACTTTCAGATGCAACAGGAATTTTTGGGTTAAATCAATCCGTTCGCGAGATATGGGAGTTTGAAGCCAAGAAATGGTAGAGAAGGCAAAAAATTTTTCACAATTCTGCTGCTCCAAACGCTTAACCAGAATGGCCTAGGGAAAAAATAGAAAAACCGTTGTAATCGGGCGAGTTTCTACTTTCAGATGCAACAGGAATTTTTGGGTTAGGTCAATCCGTTCGCGAGATATGGGAGTTTGAAGCTAAGAAATGGTAGAGAAGGCAAAAAATTTTTCGCAATTCTGCTGCTCCAAACGCTTAACCAGAATGGCCTAGGGAAAAAATACACATATCGTTGTAATCGGGCGGGTTTCTACCTTCAGATGCAATAGGAATTTTTGGGTTAGGTCAATCCGTTCGCGAGATATGGGAGTTTGAAGCCAAGAAATGGTAGAGAAGGCAAAAAATTTTTCACAATTCTGCTGCTCCAAAAGCTTAACCAGAATGGCCTAGGGAAAAAATATACATACCGTTATAATCGGACGAGTTTCTACTTTCAGATGCAATAGGAATTTTTGGGTTAGGTCAATCCGTTCGCGAGATATGGGACTTTGAAGCCAAGAAATGGTTGAGAAGGCAAAAAATTTTTCGCAATTCTGCTGCTCCAAACGCTTAACCAGAATGGCCTAGGGAAAAATTACACACACCGTTGTAATCGGGCGAGTTTCTACCTTCAGATGCAATAGGAATTTTTGGGTTAGGTCAATCCGTTCGCGAGATATGGGAGTTTGAAGCCAAGAAATGGTAGAGAAGGCAAAAAATTTTTCACAATTCTGCTGCTCCAAACGCTTAACCAGAATGGCCTAGGGAAAAAGTAGAAAAACCGTTGTAATCGGGCGAGTTTCTACTTTCAGATGCAACAGGAATTTTTGGGTTAGGTCAATCCGTTCGCGAGATATGGGAGTTTGAAGCTAAGAAATGGTTGAGCAGACAACAAATTTTTCGCACTTCTGCTGCTCCAAACGCTTAACCAGAATGCCATAGGGAAAAAATACACATACCGTTATAATCGGGCGAGGTTCTACTTTCAGATGCAATAGGAATTTTTAGGTTAGGTCAATCCGTTCGCGAGATATGGGAGTTTGAAGCCAAAAAATGCTAGAGAAGGCAAAAAATTTTTCGCAATTCTGCTGCTCCAAACGCTTAACCAGAATGGCCTAGGGAAAAAATACACACACCGTTGTAATCGGGCGAGTTTCTACCTTCAGATGCAATAGGAATTTTTGGGTTAGGTCAATCCGTTCGCGAGATATGGGAGTTTGAAGCCAAGAAATGGTTGAGAAGGCAAAAAATTTTTCGCAATTCTGCTGCTCCAAACGCTTAACCAGAATGGCCTAGGGAAAAAATACACATATCGTTGTAATCGGGCGAGTTTCTACCTTCAGATGCAATAGGAATTTTTGGGTTAGGTCAATCCGTTCGCGAGATATGGGAGTTTGAAGCCAAGAAATGGTAGAGAAGGCAAAAAATTTTTCACAATTCTGCTGCTCCAAAAGCTTAACCAGAATGGCCTAGGGAAAAAATATACATACCGTTATAATCGGGCGAGTTTCTACTTTCAGATGCAATAGGAATTTTTGGGTTAGGTCAATCCGTTCGCGAGATATGGGAGTTTGAAGCCAAAAAATGGTAGAGAAGGCAAAAAATTGTTCGCAATTCTGCTGTTCCAAACGCTTAACCAGAATGGCCTAGGGAAAAAATACACATACCGTTGTAATCGGGCGAGTTTCTACCTTCAGATGCAATAGGAATTTTTGGGTTAGATCAATCCGTTCGCGAGATATGGGAGTTTGAAGCCAAGAAATGGTAGAGAAGGCAAAAAATTTTTCACAATTCTGCTGCTCCAAACGCTTAACCAGAATGGCCTAGGGAAAAAATAGAAAAACCGTTGTAATCGGGCGAGTTTCTACTTTCAGATGCAACAGGAATTTTTGGGTTAGGTCAATCCGTTCGCGAGATATGGGAGTTTGAAGCTAAGAAATGGTAGAGAAGGCAAAAAATTTTTCGCAATTCTGCTGCTCCAAACGCTTAACCAGAATGGCCTAGGGAAAAAATACACATATCGTTGTAATCGGGCGAGTTTCTACCTTCAGATGCAATAGGAATTTTTGGGTTAGGTCAATCCGTTCGCGAGATATGGGAGTCTGAAGCCAAGAAATGGTAGAGAAGGCAAAAAATTTTTCACAATTCTGCTGCTCCAAAAGCTTAACCAGAATGGCCTAGGGAAAAAATATACATACCGTTATAATCGGACGAGTTTCTACTTTCAGATGCAATAGGAATTTTTGGGTTAGGTCAATCCGTTCGCGAGATATGGGACTTTGAAGCCAAGAAATGGTTGAGAAGGCAAAAAATATTTCGCAATTCTGCTGCTCCAAACGCTTAACCAGAATGGCCTAGGGAAAAATTACACACACCGTTGTAATCGGGCGAGTTTCTACTTTGAGATGCAATAGGAATTTTTGGGTTAGTTCAATCCGTTCGCGAGATATGGGAATTTGAAGCCAAGAAATGGTTGAGAAGGCAAAAAATTTTTCACAATTCTGCTGCTCCAAACGCTTAACCAGAATGGCCTAGGGAAAAAATAGAAAAACCGTTGTAATCGGGCGAGTTTCTACTTTCAGATGCAACAGGAATTTTTGGGTTAGGTCAATCCGTTCGCGAGATATGGGAGTTTGAAGCTAAGAAATGGTTGAGAAGACAACAAATTTTTCGCACTTCTGCTGCTCCAAACGCTTAACCAGAATGGCCAAGGGAAAAATAGAATAACCGTTGTAAGCGGGCGAGTTTCTACTTTCAGATGCAACAGGAATTTTTGGGTTAGGTCAATCCGTTCGCGAGATATGGGAGTTTGAAGCTAAGAAATGGTTGAGAAGACAACAAATTTATCGCACTTCTGCTGCTCCAAACGCTTAACCAGAATGGCCTAGGGAAAAAATACACATACCGTTACAATCGGGCGAGTTTCTACTTTCAGATGCAATAGGAATTTTTGGATTAGGTCAATCCGTTCGCGAGATATGGGAGTTTGAAGCCAAGAAATGGTTGAGAAGGCAAAAAATTTTTCGCAATTCTGCTGCTCCAAACGCTTAACCAGAATGGCCTAGGGAAAAAATACACATATCGTTGTAATCGGGCGAGTTTCTACCATCAGATGCAATAGGAATATTTGGGTTAGGTCAATCCGTTCGCGAGATATGGGAGTTTGAAGCCAAGAAATGGTAGAGAAGGCAAAAAATTTTTCACAATTCTGCTGCTCCAAAAGCTTAACCAGAATGGCCTAGGGAAAAAATACACATATCGTTGTAATCGGGCGAGTTTCTACCTTCAGATGCAATAGGAATTTTTGGGTTAGGTCAATCCGTTCGCGAGATATGGGAGTTTGAAGCCAAGAAATGGTAGAGAAGGCAAAAAATTTTTCACAATTCTGCTGCTCCAAAAGCTTAACCAGAATGGCCTAGGGAAAAAATATACATACCGTTATAATCGGGCGAGTTTCTACTTTCAGATGCAATAGGAATTTTTGGGTTAGGTCAATCCGTTCGCGAGATATGGGAGTTTGAAGCCAAAAAATGGTAGAGAAGGCAAAAAATTTTTCGCAATTCTGCTGCTCCAAACGCTTAACCAGAATGGCCTAGGGAGAGAATACACATACCGTTGTAATCGGGCGAGTTTCTACCTTCAGATGCAATAGGAATTTTTGGGTTAGGTCAATCCGTTCGCGAGATATGGGAGTTTGAAGCCAAGAAATGGTAGAGAAGGCAAAAAATTTTTCACAATTCTGCTGCTCCAAACGCTTAACCAGATTGGCCTAGGGAAAAAATAGAAAAACCGTTGTAATCGGGCGAGTTTCTACTTTCAGATGCAACAGGAATTTTTGGGATAAATCAATCCGTTCGCGAGATATGGGAGTTTGAAGCCAAGAAATGGTAGAGAAGGCAAAAAATTTTTCACAATTCTGCTGCTCCAAACGCTTAACCAGAATGGCCTAGGGAAAAAATACACATACCGTTGTAACCGGGCGAGTTTCTACCTTCAGATGCAATAGGAATTTTTGGGTTAGGTCAATCCGTTCGCGAGATATGGGAGTTTGAAGCCAAGAAATGGTAGAGAAGGCAAAAAATTTTTCACAATTCTGCTGCTCCAAAAGCTTAACCAGAATGGCCTAGGGAAAAAATATACATACCGTTATAATCGGACGAGTTTCTACTTTCAGATGCAATAGGAATTTTTGGGTTAGGTCAATCCGTTCGCGAGATATGGGACTTTGAAGCCAAGAAATGGTTGAGAAGGCAAAAAATTTTTCGCAATTCTGCTGCTCCAAACGCTTAACCAGAATGGCCTAGGGAAAAATTACACACACCGTTGTAATCGGGCGAGTTTCTACCTTCAGATGCAATAGGAATTTTTGGGTTAGGTCAATCCGTTCGCGAGATATGGGAGTTTGAAGCCAAGAAATGGTAGAGAAGGCAAAAAATTTTTCACAATTCTGCTGCTCCAAACGCTTAACCAGAATGGCCTAGGGAAAAAGTAGAAAAACCGTTGTAATCGGGCGAGTTTCTACTTTCAGATGCAACAGGAATTTTTGGGTTAGGTCAATCCGTTCGCGAGATATGGGAGTTTGAAGCTAAGAAATTGTTGAGCAGACAACAAATTTTTCGCACTTCTGCTGCTCCAAACGCTTAACCAGAATGCCATAGGGAAAAAATACACATACCGTTATAATCGGGCGAGGTTCCACTTTCAGATGCAATAGGAATTTTTGGGTTAGGTCAATCCGTTCGCGAGATATGGGAGTTTGAAGCCAAAAAATGCTAGAGAAGGCAAAAAATTTTTCGCAATTCTGCTGCTCCAAACGCTTAACCAGAATGGCCTAGGGAAAAAATACACACACCGTTGTAATCGGGCGAGTTTCTACCTTCAGATGCAATAGGAATTTTTGGGTTAGGTCAATCCGTTCGCGAGATATGGGAGTTTGAAGCCAAGAAATGGTTGAGAAGGCAAAAAATTTTTCGCAATTCTGCTGCTCCAAACGCTTAACCAGAATGGCCTAGGGAAAAAATACACATATCGTTGTAATCGGGCGAGTTTCTACCTTCAGATGCAATAGGAATTTTTGGGTTAGGTCAATCCGTTCGCGAGATATGGGAGTTTGAAGCCAAGAAATGGTAGAGAAGGCAAAAAATTTTTCACAATTCTGCTGCTCCAAAAGCTTAACCAGAATGGCCTAGGGAAAAAATATACATACCGTTATAATCGGGCGAGTTTCTACTTTCAGATGCAATAGGAATTTTTGGGTTAGGTCAATCCGTTCGCGAGATATGGGAGTTTGAAGCCAAAAAATGGTAGAGAAGGCAAAAAATTGTTCGCAATTCTGCTGTTCCAAACGCTTAACCAGAATGGCCTAGGGAAAAAATACACATACCGTTGTAATCGGGCGAGTTTCTACCTTCAGATGCAATAGGAATTTTTGGGTTAGATCAATCCGTTCGCGAGATATGGGAGTTTGAAGCCAAGAAATGGTAGAGAAGGCAAAAAATTTTTCACAATTCTGCTGCTCCAAACGCTTAACCAGAATGGCCTAGGGAAAAATTACACACACCGTTGTAATCGGGCGAGTTTCTACTTTGAGATGCAATAGGAATTTTTGGGTTAGTTCAATCCGTTCGCGAGATATGGGAATTTGAAGCCAAGAAATGGTTGAGAAGGCAAAAAATTTTTCACAATTCTGCTGCTCCAAACGCTTAACCAGAATGGCCTAGGGAAAAAATAGAAAAACCGTTGTAATCGGGCGAGTTTCTACTTTCAGATGCAACAGGAATTTTTGGGTTAGGTCAATCCGTTCGCGAGATATGGGAGTTTGAAGCTAAGAAATGGTTGAGAAGACAACAAATTTTTCGCACTTCTGCTGCTCCAAACGCTTAACCAGAATGGCCAAGGGAAAAATAGAAAAACCGTTGTAAGCGGGCGAGTTTCTACTTTCAGATGCAACAGGAATTTTTGGGTTAGGTCAATCCGTTCGCGAGATATGGGAGTTTGAAGCTAAGAAATGGTTGAGAAGACAACAAATTTATCGCACTTCTGCTGCTCCAAACGCTTAACCAGAATGGCCTAGGGAAAAAATACACATACCGTTACAATCGGGCGAGTTTCTACTTTCAGATGCAATAGGAATTTTTGGATTAGGTCAATCCGTTCGCGAGATATGGGAGTTTGAAGCCAAGAAATGGTTGAGAAGGCAAAAAATTTTTCGCAATTCTGCTGCTCCAAACGCTTAACCAGAATGGCCTAGGGAAAAAATACACATATCGTTGTAATCGGGCGAGTTTCTACCATCAGATGCAATAGGAATATTTGGGTTAGGTCAATCCGTTCGCGAGATATGGGAGTTTGAAGCCAAGAAATGGTAGAGAAGGCAAAAAATTTTTCACAATTCTGCTGCTCCAAAAGCTTAACCAGAATGGCCTAGGGAAAAAATACACATATCGTTGTAATCGGGCGAGTTTCTACCTTCAGATGCAATAGGAATTTTTGGGTTAGGTCAATCCGTTCGCGAGATATGGGAGTTTGAAGCCAAGAAATGGTAGAGGAGGCAAAAAATTTTTCACAATTCTGCTGCTCCAAAAGCTTAACCAGAATGGCCTAGGGAAAAAATATACATACCGTTATAATCGGGCGAGTTTCTACTTTCAGATGCAATAGGAATTTTTGGGTTAGGTCAATCCGTTCGCGAGATATGGGAGTTTGAAGCCAAAAAATGGTAGAGAAGGCAAAAAATTTTTCGCAATTCTGCTGCTCCAAACGCTTAACCAGAATGGCCTAGGGAGAGAATACACATACCGTTGTAATCGGGCGAGTTTCTACCTTCAGATGCAATAGGAATTTTTGGGTTAGGTCAATCCGTTCGCGAGATATGGGAGTTTGAAGCCAAGAAATGGTAGAGAAGGCAAAAAATTTTTCACAATTCTGCTGCTCCAAACGCTTAACCAGATTGGCCTAGGGAAAAAATAGAAAAACCGTTGTAATCGGGCGAGTTTCTACTTTCAGATGCAACAGGAATTTTTGGGTTAAATCAATCCGTTCGCGAGATATGGGAGTTTGAAGCCAAGAAATGGTAGAGAAGGCAAAAAATTTTTCACAATTCTGCTGCTCCAAACGCTTAACCAGAATGGCCTAGGGAAAAAATACACATACCGTTGTAATCGGGCGAGTTTCTACCTTCAGATGCAATAGGAATTTTTGGGTTAGGTCAATCCGTTCGCGAGATATGGGAGTTTGAAGCCAAGAAATGGTAGAGAAGGCAAAAAATTTTTCACAATTCTGCTGCTCCAAAAGCTTAACCAGAATGGCCTAGGGAAAAAATATACATACCGTTATAATCGGACGAGTTTCTACTTTCAGATGCAATAGGAATTTTTGGGTTAGGTCAATCCGTTCGCGAGATATGGGACTTTGAAGCCAAGAAATGGTTGAGAAGGCAAAAAATTTTTCGCAATTCTGCTGCTCCAAACGCTTAACCAGAATGGCCTAGGGAAAAATTACACACACCGTTGTAATCGGGCGAGTTTCTACCTTCAGATGCAATAGGAATTTTTGGGTTAGGTCAATCCGTTCGCGAGATATGGGAGTTTGAAGCCAAGAAATGGTAGAGAAGGCAAAAAATTTTTCACAATTCTGCTGCTCCAAACGCTTAACCAGAATGGCCTAGGGAAAAAGTAGAAAAACCGTTGTAATCGGGCGAGTTTCTACTTTCAGATGCAACAGGAATTTTTGGGTTAGGTCAATCCGTTCGCGAGATATGGGAGTTTGAAGCTAAGAAATGGTTGAGCAGACAACAAATTTTTCGCACTTCTGCTGCTCCAAACGCTTAACCAGAATGCCATAGGGAAAAAATACACATACCGTTATAATCGGGCGAGGTTCTACTTTCAGATGCAATAGGAATTTTTGGGTTAGGTCAATCCGTTCGCGAGATATGGGAGTTTGAAGCCAAAAAATGCTAGAGAAGGCAAAAAATTTTTCGCAATTCTGCTGCTCCAAACGCTTAACCAGAATGGCCTAGGGAAAAAATACACACACCGTTGTAATCGGGCGAGTTTCTACCTTCAGATGCAATAGGAATTTTTGGGTTAGGTCAATCCGTTCGCGAGATATGGGAGTTTGAAGCCAAGAAATGGTTGAGAAGGCAAAAAATTTTTCGCAATTCTGCTGCTCCAAACGCTTAACCAGAATGGCCTAGGGAAAAAATACACATATCGTTGTAATCGGGCGAGTTTCTACCTTCAGATGCAATAGGAATTTTTGGGTTAGGTCAATCCGTTCGCGAGATATGGGAGTTTGAAGCCAAGAAATGGTAGAGAAGGCAAAAAATTTTTCACAATTCTGCTGCTCCAAAAGCTTAACCAGAATGGCCTAGGGAAAAAATATACATACCGTTATAATCGGGCGAGTTTCTACTTTCAGATGCAATAGGAATTTTTGGGTTAGGTCAATCCGTTCGCGAGATATGGGAGTTTGAAGCCAAAAAATGGTAGAGAAGGCAAAAAATTGTTCGCAATTCTGCTGTTCCAAACGCTTAACCAGAATGGCCTAGGGAAAAAATACACATACCGTTGTAATCGGGCGAGTTTCTACCTTCAGATGCAATAGGAATTTTTGGGTTAGATCAATCCGTTCGCGAGATATGGGAGTTTGAAGCCAAGAAATGGTAGAGAAGGCAAAAAATTTTTCACAATTCTGCTGCTCCAAACGCTTAACCAGAATGGCCTAGGGAAAAAATAGAAAAACCGTTGTAATCGGCCGAGTTTCTACTTTCAGATGCATCAGGAATTTTTGGGTTAGGTCAATCCGTTCGCGAGATATGGGAGTTTGAAGCTAAGAAATGGTAGAGAAGGCAAAAAATTTTTCGCAATTCTGCTGCTCCAAACGCTTAACCAGAATGGCCTAGGGAAAAAATACACATATCGTTGTAATCGGGCGAGTTTCTACCTTCAGATGCAATAGGAATTTTTGGGTTAGGTCAATCCGTTCGCGAGATATGGGAGTCTGAAGCCAAGAAATGGTAGAGAAGGCAAAAAATTTTTCACAATTCTGCTGCTCCAAAAGCTTAACCAGAATGGCCTAGGGAAAAAATATACATACCGTTATAATCGGACGAGTTTCTACTTTCAGATGCAATAGGAATTTTTGGGTTAGGTCAATCCGTTCGCGAGATATGGGACTTTGAAGCCAAGAAATGGTTGAGAAGGCAAAAAATATTTCGCAATTCTGCTGCTCCAAACGCTTAACCAGAATGGCCTAGGGAAAAATTACACACACCGTTGTAATCGGGCGAGTTTGTACTTTGAGATGCAATAGGAATTTTTGGGTTAGTTCAATCCGTTCGCGAGATATGGGAATTTTAAGCCAAGAAATGGTTGAGAAGGCAAAAAATTTTTCACAATTCTGCTGCTCCAAACGCTTAACCAGAATGGCCTAGGGAAAAAATAGAAAAACCGTTGTAATCGGGCGAGTTTCTACTTTCAGATGCAACAGGAATTTTTGGGTTAGGTCAATCCGTTCGCGAGATATGGGAGTTTGAAGCTAAGAAATGGTTGAGAAGACAACAAATTTTTCGCACTTCTGCTGCTCCAAACGCTTAACCAGAATGGCCTAGGGAAAAATAGAAAAACCGTTGTAAGCGGGCGAGTTTCTACTTTCAGATGCAACAGGAATTTTTGGGTTAGGTCAATCCGTTCGCGAGATATGGGAGTTTGAAGCTAAGAAATGGTTGAGAAGACAACAAATTTATCGCACTTCTGCTGCTCCAAACGCTTAACCAGAATGGCCTAGGGAAAAAATACACATACCGTTACAATCGGGCGAGTTTCTACTTTCAGATGCAATAGGAATTTTTGGATTAGGTCAATCCGTTCGCGAGATATGGGAGTTTGAAGCCAAGAAATGGTTGAGAAGGCAAAAAATTTTTCGCAATTCTGCTGCTCCAAACGCTTAACCAGAATGGCCTAGGGAAAAAATACACATATCGTTGTAATCGGGCGAGTTTCTACCATCAGATGCAATAGGAATATTTGGGTTAGGTCAATCCGTTCGCGAGATATGGGAGTTTGAAGCCAAGAAATGGTAGAGAAGGCAAAAAATTTTTCACAATTCTGCTGCTCCAAAAGCTTAACCAGAATGGCCTAGGGAAAAAATACAAATACCGTTGTAATCGGGCGAGTTTCTACTTTGAGATGCAATAGGAATTTTTGGGTTAGTTCAATCCGTTCGCGAGATATGGGAATTTGAAGCCAAGAAATGGTTGAGAAGGCAAAAAATTTTTCACAATTCTGCTGCTCCAAACGCTTAACCAGAATGGCCTAGGGAAAAAATAGAAAAACCGTTGTAATCGGGCGAGTTTCTACTTTCAGATGCAACAGGAATTTTTGGGTTAGGTCAATCCGTTCGCGAGATATGGGAGTTTGAAGCTAAGAAATGGTTGAGAAGACAACAAATTTTTCGCACTTCTGCTGCTCCAAACGCTTAACCAGAATGGCCTAGGGAAAAATAGAAAAACCGTTGTAAGCGGGCGAGTTTCTACTTTCAGATGCAACAGGAATTTTTGGGTTAGGTCAATCCGTTCGCGAGATATGGGAGTTTGAAGCTAAGAAATGGTTGAGAAGACAACAAATTTATCGCACTTCTGCTGCTCCAAACGCTTAACCAGAATGGCCTAGGGAAAAAATACACATACCGTTACAATCGGGCGAGTTTCTACTTTCAGATGCAATAGGAATTTTTGGATTAGGTCAATCCGTTCGCGAGATATGGGAGTTTGAAGCCAAGAAATGGTTGAGAAGGCAAAAAATTTTTCGCAATTCTGCTGCTCCAAACGCTTAACCAGAATGGCCTAGGGAAAAAATACACATATCGTTGTAATCGGGCGAGTTTCTACCATCAGATGCAATAGGAATATTTGGGTTAGGTCAATCCGTTCGCGAGATATGGGAGTTTGAAGCCAAGAAATGGTAGAGAAGGCAAAAAATTTTTCACAATTCTGCTGCTCCAAAAGCTTAACCAGAATGGCCTAGGGAAAAAATACAAATACCGTTGTAATCGGGCGAGTTTCTACTTTCAGATGCAATAGGAATTTTTGGGTTAGGTCAATCCGTTCGCGAGATATGGGACTTTGAAGCCAAGAAATGGTTGAGAAGGCAAAAAATTTTTCGCAATTCTGCTGCTCCAAACGCTTAACCAGAATGGCCTAGGGAAAAATTACACATACCGTTGTAATCGGGCGAGTTTCTACCATCAGATGCAATAGGAATTTTTGGGTTAGGTCAATCCGTTCGCGAGATATGGGAGTTTGAAGCCAAAAAATGGTAGAGAAGGCAAAAAATTTTTCGCAATTCTGCTGCTCCAAACGCTTAACCAGAATGGCCTAGGGAAAAAGTAGAAAAACCGTTGTAATCGGGCGAGTTTCTACTTTAAGATGCAACAGGAATTTTTGGATTAGGTCAATCCGTTCGCGAGATATGGGACTTTGAAGCCAAGAAATGGTTGAGAAGGCAAAAAATTTTTCGCAATTCTGCTGCTCCAAACGCTTAACCAGAATGGCCTAGGGAAAAATTACACATACCGTTGTAATCGGGCGAGTTTCTACCATCAGATGCAATAGGAATTTTTGGGTTAGGTCAATCCGTTCGCGAGATATGGGAGTTTGAAGCTAAGAAATGGTTGAGAAAACAACAAATTTTTCGCACTTCTGCTGCTCCAAACGCTTAACCAGAATGGCCTAGGGAAAAAATAGAAAAACCGTTGTAATCGGGCGAGTTTCTACTTTCAGATGCAACAGGAATTTTTGGGTTAGGTCAATCCGTTCGCGAGATATGGGAGTTTGAAGCTAAGAAATGGTTGAGAAGACAACAAATTTTTCGCACTTCTGCTGCTCCAAACGCTTAACCAGAATGGCCTAGGGAAAAAATACACATACCGTTATAATCGGGCGAGTTTCTACTTTCAGATGCAATAGGAATTTTTGGGTTAGGTCAATCCGTTCGCGAGATATGGGAGTTTGAAGCCAAAAAATGGTAGAGAAGGCAAAAAATTTTTCGCAATTCTGCTGCTCCAAACGCTTAACCAGAATGGCCTAGGGAAAAAGTAGAAAAACCGTTGTAATCGGGCGAGTTTCTACTTTAAGATGCAACAGGAATTTTTGGGTTAGGTCAATCCGTTCGCGAGATATGGGACTTTGAAGCCAAGAAATGGTTGAGAAGGCAAAAAATTTTTCGCAATTCTGCTGCTCCAAACGCTTAACCAGAATGGCCTAGGGAAAAATTACACACACCGTTGTAATCGGGCGAGTTTCTACCTTCAGATGCAATAGGAATTTTTGGGTTAGGTCAATCCGTTCGCGAGATATGGGAGTTTGAAGCCAAGAAATGGTAGAGAAGGCAAAAAATTTTTCACAATTCTGCTGCTCCAAACGCTTAACCAGAATGGCCTAGGGAAAAAGTAGAAAAACCGTTGTAATCGGGCGAGTTTCTACTTTCAGATGCAACAGGAATTTTTGGGTTAGGTCAATCCGTTCGCGAGATATGGGAGTTTGAAGCTAAGAAATGGTTGAGCAGACAACAAATTTTTCGCACTTCTGCTGCTCCAAACGCTTAACCAGAATGCCATAGGGAAAAAATACACATACCGTTATAATCGGGCGAGGTTCTACTTTCAGATGCAATAGGAATTTTTGGGTTAGGTCAATCCGTTCGCGAGATATGGGAGTTTGAAGCCAAAAAATGCTAGAGAAGGCAAAAAATTTTTCGCAATTCTGCTGCTCCAAACGCTTAACCAGAATGGCCTAGGGAAAAAATACACACACCGTTGTAATCGGGCGAGTTTCTACCTTCAGATGCAATAGGAATTTTTGGGTTAGGTCAATCCGTTCGCGAGATATGGGAGTTTGAAGCCAAGAAATGGTTGAGAAGGCAAAAAATTTTTCGCAATTCTGCTGCTCCAAACGCTTAACCAGAATGGCCTAGGGAAAAAATACACATATCGTTGTAATCGGGCGAGTTTCTACCTTCAGATGCAATAGGAATTTTTGGGTTAGGTCAATCCGTTCGCGAGATATGGGAGTTTGAAGCCAAGAAATGGTAGAGAAGGCAAAAAATTTTTCACAATTCTGCTGCTCCAAAAGCTTAACCAGAATGGCCTAGGGAAAAAATATACATACCGTTATAATCGGGCGAGTTTCTACTTTCAGATGCAATAGGAATTTTTGGGTTAGGTCAATCCGTTCGCGAGATATGGGAGTTTGAAGCCAAAAAATGGTAGAGAAGGCAAAAAATTGTTCGCAATTCTGCTGTTCCAAACGCTTAACCAGAATGGCCTAGGGAAAAAATACACATACCGTTGTAATCGGGCGAGTTTCTACCTTCAGATGCAATAGGAATTTTTGGGTTAGATCAATCCGTTCGCGAGATATGGGAGTTTGAAGCCAAGAAATGGTAGAGAAGGCAAAAAATTTTTCACAATTCTGCTGCTCCAAACGCTTAACCAGAATGGCCTAGGGAAAAAATAGAAAAACCGTTGTAATCGGGCGAGTTTCTACTTTCAGATGCAACAGGAATTTTTGGGTTAGGTCAATCCGTTCGCGAGATATGGGAGTTTGAAGCTAAGAAATGGTAGAGAAGGCAAAAAATTTTTCGCAATTCTGCTGCTCCAAACGCTTAACCAGAATGGCCTAGGGAAAAAATACACATATCGTTGTAATCGGGCGAGTTTCTACCTTCAGATGCAATAGGAATTTTTGGGTTAGGTCAATC